>NC_051181.1:118961041-119136041 GCF_013339695.2 Rhipicephalus sanguineus
TTTCACATATGCTATTGATTAAACATACGCCAACAACAATGAAGTATGTGCGTTAGAAGGAGGAGACAACACGAACGCTGTTACCGTGGTGCGTGATCACGATGGCGATATGCCCCAAGGGTCACGTTGTACAACCAAACAGCGACATCGTGGTAAGTCAAGTCAATTTTATTTAGTTTCTTTGCATACAACGTAACATCGTTAGTAATATGTATTACAATTAGGAGGTCTCATAGTTACGCAAAACTGACGAGGGGACCTCCTAATACTAAAACACATCCATGTCGAGTGTAGCAGAAAAAAAAACATTTATAAAAATGTTGCAGAAAAGCTATGGAAGAACGCAAAAAGAAAAAGGAAACTGACATGGTTCACAGAGCAAGCATTCAGAGCGCTGTTTCACAGCACTGCACAAAACTACTGCACGCGGCTTCGTGAGTTTAACGGGTGCCCACTGCAGGCGCTTCAGTGCATGCGTGCGTATGCGTGCGTACACGACGCGCGAGATTTCTGGGTGTCGGCGGGTAATTCTCTCCTTCGCGCTCTCTCTTTCTGAACTTTTGCTCCTCCGTGCGGCTGCCTTGCTTGCATGCGCAGACGAGGTTCACGCGGCGTCGCCTATCCATCACTATCGGGCGTGTCGCATATGCTGGGGATATACGCACCGCCGGTGTTCGCTGCTCCCAAAAAGGTTACGCAACACCTACATTGTTGTTGTTGTTGCTTGCACTATACTGCCAGCTGATGGGACTGCACAGCACGTACGCACGAGGGAGTTACAGCGTATGTGGCTCCTACCAATACCAAGTCGAGTTTCTCTTGTCGTTTAATTTCACGTAGTCTCTTGCATAGGCGTAGCCAGGGGGGGGGGTGGTGATTGGGGGCGTCTATCCTCCCCCCCCCCCAAGAGTTTGCAATTTTGTACACACACACACACACACACACACACACACACACACACACACACACACACACACACACACACACACACACACGCATATATATATATATATATATATATATAGAACATACAACGCACGCACGAACGTACATGGAGAGTAGCATAATCCCCCCCCCCCCAACCCCCCCAAAGAAAATTCTGGCTACGCCCCTGCTCTCTTGGTACAATACAGTATTTATTCAATCATTTTCTTATTTAGTTCGCTAATGAATCGAAAGATGAATGATGGAGCGATAAGAACTACTTGCAATTCATATTTGAAGCGTGAAACACTGCGATTAGGAGGCCGATTCGCGTTTTGTGCAGCCGAAGAGCGTTGCTCACTTAAGCTGCGTGTACAGAATTGAATCGGGTCGCCGAAGTTGGGCTGTAGCACCTTCCACGCCGATGTCAGTGACAGAAGCTCGCGCCTCGATCTTCCTTCAACGTGAAGCCAGAACCACAGCGACAAGAGAAGGGATAGAAGTGGGAAAAAAAAAAGAATTAAGGCGGAAGCAAGCACGCGCCATATTTCGTACTGACAGCTCTATCGCTTTTCTGAGAGTTTCCCCAGCTGCTCGAATCCTGCAGTGGTACCCCGCCATTTTGCGTCAACTCAAAGAAGGACTGTCGCGTCTAATCTCGATTTACCGCTTGTCTGGCTTCGAGGTGTGGCGTGTGTTCGGCGGGAAAACGCCGGACACCCATTTCTTATTTTTCTTTGCCTTTCTCACAAAAAAGGTGTGATTGGCGTGTACGTGTATACTCAGGTATATAGCTACTTCATTTCTTCCACAAAGCCACGTTTCCGCTTCCGTGGTCTGTTCGCATCGATTCCCGTTTTGCATACTACACAATTCGGAGCGGCTGGAGATGACTGAGAAGGAAATGAAATGCAGTCGAAGATGAAGACGTGTGCTGGTATTTATACGCTTCCTCATCGCCGTCTATAGGTCAGCGATATCTATATACGCCCCCACATATTCCGCAGTAGCACTCTGAAGCCCAGCGAATATGAGAATCGAGTTGACCGCGGAAGAAAGCGAAAACGGGCAGTGTGAACAGCGAGCGAGCGAGCGAGCGAGAGAGAGAGAGAGAGAGAAAGAGAGGGCAGGACATGACCAGGCTGAAGCTGATGAACGTACGTAAAGTCAACGCTAGCAATCATCGGTGATGGCGGTGGTGCAGTGATGTTAGAAAGGTAATAAGGCAGTAATATTGAAAGAAAGAAAGAAAGAAAGAAAGAAAGAAAGAAAGAAAGAAAGAAAGAAAGAAGAAAGAAAGAAAGAAAGAGAGAAAGAAAGAAAGAAAGAAAGAAAGCTAGGCCCATAGCTAGAGGTAGCTTTCGGAATATCCATGTCTTGGCCGAGCCGTGCACCGCCCATTAAGTATACGGCAATGCTATCCGCACGAAGTTGTCTCGCGCGCGCTGTGTGTGTGTGTGTGTGCGTGTGCGTGTGCGTGTGCGTGTGCGTGTGCGTGCGTGTGCGTGTGCGTGTGTGTGTGTGTGTGTTGTGTGTGTGTGTGTGTGTGTGTGTGTGTGTGTGTGTGTGTTTATGTGCGGGGATCGCGCTCGTGGCGGCTCTTGCCTGCATGTCAGTTCTGCGTTCTTTGGCTGACAGCGGGCCTGCGCCCTCAGTGTACAACCGCGGCTGTGTTTTGTTGTCTAGCGCCGACCACCGCTGAATTGTGCCAGTCGTACACCGCGGGACGATGCCGTCTAAACTCCCGACATAAAAGCTCCGTGTGCACGCATGTGGCTGGGGACAGGTTTCCATTGTAATCTTCCTATATATCACTCATGTGCCGTTACATGAAGATTAACGAATATCAATTTAGTAGCCGAGTGCTACTGCGCATTGTGCACTATTGTGCACTAATTGAAGAAAAGGGAGAATTGCTGCTTCGTTTTCCTTGATCGCACGTTTTCTCTAAGCGTCGTCTCATGCGGAGATTAAACCAAGCGAGCTTCTCTGTCGCGTGACGACTTCGCATAAGGAAGTGCTCACCGCTCTCCCATAGCAGAGTACGTGTTGCCCTAAATAGACACTTTTGCTTCATACTCAAACGTTCATACGGCTACCGCGACAGCTGTACGGATAGCTTGGTGCGAACCTGAGGAATTGTCACAAGGCGGAAACAAAGATTTGAAAGACAGGTTAGCTGGAATAACGGTCCCGTTAGTTGCTATGCGCCGGGGGGCTGTAGGAGGAGGTGTAGAGATGATAAAAAATTGAAAAATTGGGGGACGCTTAAGCTTTGCCTTTAAGAGCTGAACGCGATAGCGATATTCTGTTCCTAGTGCGCAGTTCGAACACTACGAGGGTTTAACAGAATGCGCCCACTAAGGCGTGTGCCTTATGTAATGGGTAGCATGCTTTAAACCAGGAGCAATTATGCGCGAGAAACTTCTTCGAAGTTGCGATGCACCCACTACGTGGTCTTAAGGGAATACGCGCAGTAATGTGTGCGCCTTTTGTAATGGGTGGCTGTCTTTAAACCACGAAGTCGTTATGATATTGACATGGTGTGACACCCGATGGCAATGTACACTTGTACCATGCAATATTACTGCGATATTACGTCTCGTACTGTGACACCTGTATACAGGACGCGTATTTTTGGGAAGCATGAAAGTTACTTTCAGTGCAGCTCGGGAGAAAGACGAAGACGCCGTTCGGAACGGTTGTGTTTTTGATGTTCTCCGCTACAAAGGATCAATCGGCTTCAAGCCGAGGTACTGCCCAGGTTTCTACCAGCAGTAATGACTACCGTATCGTCCTGCCCCGTCTTCCTACTGGTAAGCTCGTCGCTGACTCCGTTTTCCTGCATGCAGACCTTGCTGGCCGCCCATACCGAGCGCAGGACTTTCGAGATGCCCTCCGGAATATCATAGACCTTGCTGATATAACCTCGATCGGGCAATTTCAAATGTCACATGTCTGGATGGTGACTTGCAGGACTGCGCTATCTAAAGTGAAGATAGTAACCTGTGGTGAATTCTTTGTTCGAGGACGAAGATGCGTCGTTATAGACCCTGAACCCACGGAAGTTAAAATGAAGCTGTTGTGGCTCCCTGAACGCCTGGAAGATATTTATGTGCACGAAGCCTTTCAGCCTTTCGGAAAGATCAAGTCGATTTCAGCGGAAACTTGGAGGGTGTCAGAAATGGAACAGATGAGGACCCTTAACCGAGACGTTGTACTGGCACTTGGTGACGGAGTCCGTGTCTCCGACATCCCGCATCTGCTCTCAGTTTGTGGTCTACAAAGCCTAGTGCTGATTCCCGGCAGGCCACCTTTATGCCTTCGTTGCAACAAAGTAGGACATATTCGTCGACACTGCAGGACACCACGCTGCGAAGATTGTCGGCGGTTTGGACACACGGCTGAAGAATGTGTGGCGACGTATGCCAATAAATTACGACATCGCATGCGACCACCTGAAGATGCGTTTCCAGAACATATCATGGACGCTACGGAAGTCCTCGATGCAACGGGAGACCTTCCACGTGCTGCCGTCGCTGAGCCCTGTGCTGTTGACAAGGACGCAGCTAGTGACTGTGCTGGAGCGGAGAACTCTAAACAAGCGTCAAACACCGTAGATGTGACAGACAGCGGAGAGAAGGAAGCAGTACCTGCACATGAGTCAGTATTGACACAAAAGGAAAGCCCCAGCAGTAATGCTGATGTAGAAACGCCACGTGAGAAGCTAACTAGTGCCGATGTGCGAGAATCCGTCGATGTTTCTATAAGTAAGCGCCCTGCATCGTCAAACCCTGAGACGAGTGAGGAAAGTGACTCGGCGGTTGGCCCAAGACAATCACGACGTCGGAGATCATCAAAGCATGCAGGAAAGTGCAGACGTTCAAGATCAAGGAGGCCTGGCGGCGGTAACGGGGAGCATTCGCGCGCCCCTTCCCCACCAGACCGGCGTATGCAGCTCTGATAAAAGTGTAGACACCATGGCGCTGCCTCAGAAAGTCACTTTTGCAACCATCAACGTATGTGGACTTCGATCCAAGCAGAAGCAGGTGCAGCTCCGCCGGTTGCTGTTCAGCCATCACCTTGACTTCGTCGCCGTTCAAGAAACGAAGATCGAGAGTGAAGTAGACACGGAGAGGGCCTTGCGGCCATATCTCTCCGTATTTGATGTAATTGTTTCGCACGCTGTAGGCCTATCGGCGGGCTGCCTTTTGTTTCTTAGGAAGAGTTTACCGTATTCTTCTGTTGCCTATAATGTTGACGCAGAGGGGCGGCTTATACAATGCGACTTTATGTTGTATGGGTTGCCGTGGCGCCTAATCAATGTATATGCCTTCAATGATGCACCGCGGCGCACTAATTTCTTTGAAAGCTTGGCCACTTTGCTAGATCCTGACCGTAACATTCTGCTCATGGGTGATTTCAACTGTGTTTGCAGTCCGTGTGATTGTACTGGGTTTAGCCGCAGCGATAAGAGTGCTGAAGTGCTATCTCTGATAGTTCAAAATGCGGGACTTGTTGACATAGGAGCACTGAATAGATTACCCTCATATACACATGCACAGGGTAGTACTCACACTAGAATTGATCGCATTTATGTTTCAGCGCCTCTTATTTCTCGCGACCTGTCATGCAAAACGGAGCCTATTTCGTTCTCAGATCACTGCATTGTTGTGGGGCAGATTGGTCATAACACTCGATCATATTTCAGACCGCAGTGGGCACTCTGGAAACTCAACTCTTCAATTGTGAGTGACCAGGAATTTACTGCTCGCGTGCACGTAGCCCTGAGGAGTTGCTTGTCGGCTGACATGCCTTTGTTTGCCTCTTGGGAATTTTTCAAACAAGAAGTTCGGACAGTAGCTATCGAAATCGGATCAGTGCGGGGTTTTTACAGAAGGTTAGAACAAAAGATGTTGCTAAAGAATCTTCAAAACTTATATGAATTTGAATGTGAGGCGCCTGGTTGTTACACAGACGAAATCGCTAATGCCAAATGCGCACTCCAGAGGTACGACACCTTACGCTACAGAGGTGCCCGAGTTCGATCACGCAATACTCGTACCTTGCATTCAGAGGAACCCACACGTCAAGCCTTACTCGATGAATACCGCAACGCAAAAAGCAAATTTATACCAGATTTATATTCGCAAGGGTCATTGGTAACTAATACAAGTGAAATCATGACAGAATTTGAAGCTTATTACACAGCATTGTTCAGCGATTCCTATGAAAAACAGAATGAAGATCTAGCAACGCAGTTTCTGTCATTTGTGACTCCTTTATCGGACGAAGAGTGTGAGTCTATTAGTGGGCCTATCACTTTAAAAGAAATAGAACTCGCCGTTGACCAGTTACCGATGTCGAAAACGCCAGGACCCGACGGGATGTCGGGCGAGTTTTACAAAACCTTTAAATCCTTACTGTGCCCGGTACTGCTGGACATTTTCACGCAGAGTTTGAATCTGGGGACCCTTCCTCAATCTTTTACAAGAAGCCACACCGTCCTAATTCCGAAATACTCAGATAGAGAAAAGCTTCGTCATGTTGACGGCTACAGACCGATTACATTGTGTAACGTTGACTATAAAATTTTTGCAAAAATACTATCAAACAGACTACAATTTGCAATGTCAACTCTTATTGGCGCCCACCAGACTTGCGGCCTGAAGGGTCGTTCAATACAAACCAACATACACATTGCCCGCACAGTATTGGAACATTCTTCCCACTCGTATGACCAACTGGCAATATTACAAGTGGATTTAGCGAAGGCGTTTGATCGGGTTCGTCATTCCTTTCTATTTTCTCTTCTAGAACATGCTAACATTGGTTCCACTATATTCAAAGGTATAAAACTATGCTACAGTGATTGTTCAACTCGTTTGATTGTTAATGGCCACCTGTCAAAACCTGTGTCGATTCACTCTTCTGTGAAGCAAGGCTGTCCGTTGTCGCCACTGCTTTTTGCCCTCTATTTGGAACCACTGTGCTTAAGCGTGATTCGATCTTGCAATGTTCATGGTTTCAGTGTTTACGGAATTGAGGTGAAAGTATTAGCGTATGCGGATGACCTGGCGTTCTTTTGTACAGACATTTCCAGTATAAAAACAGTGGTGTCCACTATTCGGGAATTCGGAACCATTTCTGGTGCACGAATGAACTTTGCTAAAAGTTTAGGACTGTGGTTTGGCCCGTGGGCTTATAAACCAACGAATTTCGAGGGTATTGCATGGTCTTGTGTGCCACCGAAATACCTTGGCGTTCCATTGGATGCATACAAGTCAAGCGCACATTATTGGAAAGAACGTGTACCCAGCCTAAAGCGTTACGCCCAGACGTTTATTCCCCATAACCTCTCAATTTTTGGCAGAGCTAAAGCATGCAATCTATTCCTGGCAACAAAATTATTCTACGTACTACAAATACTACATTGTTCCAGGGTTTACATTCAGAAGTTTCACCGAATCTTTGCTACCTTTATTTGGTCATCAAGTTACGAGCCGATGAGGCGTGACAATGTTTTTAGACCAGTTTGCGCAGGTGGTCTTGGGTTGGTGCATCTCTTTATTAAACAATTGGTATCCCGTTTTTTCTACTTTCGGGACTGCGATCATCCGCTGCTTCGAACATTTTTACAAGTGAATCTCGTCGATGTTTTACCAAGTTTAGTGGTATCTGCTAATTGTGCCTCGCCTCCCTATTTGCAAGGATTCATGCGTGAAGTGTATGAATCAGTGCGGTTTTGACAGTAAGATTCTCTAACGACTATTTATTCTCTAGTTCACGAAAAGATCTATATAATGCCATATTAGATATGTTGTTTCCTGCACCTTTGTACCGCTCACTATATGCTGCATTGCCTGGACACGACGTGCTTGTGCGTGTGAAGAAAATGCCTATTTCACCAACATCCAAGACATTCTTCTACAAAGTGCATACACAGACGCTGCCTGTGAAGACCTGGTTAAGCAGCAAAGGCATCTTTGTATCTTCAGTTAACTGTCGCCTCTGTGAAGTTCCGGAAAACTATAGAACATTGCTTCATCAGCTGTAAAGACGCCATACTCTTCTGGGACGTTCTACAAAGGGCTTTTAAAAAACAACTCGATTTAAATTCGTATAGCATACGTTATCTCATGCCACCCAAAAGCCATTCTATGCCTGTTGACATGCTATTACTGATGGGTATGCACAGTTTATGGAAAACTCGCATGTTAGACAGGCATGCGGAACCCATGGTATCATCGCGGTTGCATCTCATTCAAATGGCTCTTCAACTAAAAGACTTTTACGAACAATTAGAGTTTCAACCGGACTGGTATCCACTCTTCATGAAATGTATAGCTTTAATACCCTTTTAGGACTTCTGTGTAACGCTTGCACGCTGGTAGAGGCCGCCTTAAGTAGTTTGTTCGCTATGTATGCTAATTACACACATTTGTAATAAATACCATGAGAGAAAAAAAAAAAAAGAAAAAAAAAAAAGCAGAGGCGTGGCTGTGTGGTAGAACACCTGCTTGCCACGCAGACGGCCTGGGTTCGATTCTCACTCGGACCCAACATTTTTATTATTTATTTTATTTGCAGCTTTTTCGATTTTTCGGTCACGGACATGATGATGATTTTTCGCTCACAACCAACGGCCCCGACGCCGACGGCGCAATTTCTGCGATACGAGCTCTTTAACGCTATCGCGTTAAAAGTATTGTTTGCGCAAGCCCGATGAAGGCTGCTGTCGATTAATACAGTGGAAGAAGATGATGTTTAATGTAGAGAAAAAGAGGAGACGTCGGGCTGACGTTATTGCACGACCAGGGAGCATCCTTTTGCAATCTACCCAAGGAAGGCGCGCTGCGTCCGGAGTCGTGTGAAACGACGCTTACGTCATCCGAAAGGCGACCTTTATGACCACTCGCATCGCTCATACAACTCGCGTCGGCACTCATACTCTACGTAGAAACCGTCGTTGGGGCATGAGCTTAAACCTTCTTTCGAGCTGAAGTTGCTTTCTCACTTTCCAGCGAACCAAAGGGGGCGTGACCTTTGCGCAGCAAAAGAAAGAGAATACCATTGACCGGGCGATTATGCAGCCGTGTCTTTGTTCCCGAAAGAAGAATTGGGCGTTCTATGCAATCGGGCGGGTCGGCGTTGGCGCACGCCGGTAATACATATGCAGAACACAATGAGTCTCGGCGACCTCTTCGTCTTGTGTCGGTGTCGAGTGCGCGCCCGCGCGTTGGTTTTGGATGCACGCATGGGGATTTCGAGATTATACTGCCGTACGTGTAGAGGGGCCGGGGAATACGTGTCACTGTCCTCGAATACGAAGCGTGTTCTCTAAGCTGGCGAACAAGCGGAAACGATGAGCGGAAGTCCGCCTGCGCTTGCTCGAGTCGAGTCTGGATGCCGGAAGATCATCCGAACAAGAAGCATCAAGGGGTTCTTCTATAGCTTCCGACGTAGGGGGTATGGCGCTGGTTGAAAGCTTACAGCATGCGTGGCTTGTTCGCTGCTTGCTTCGTGCTATGCCTGCGACTGAAATGAGAGCAAGTGTGCAGGTGTGCGTGATCCGATGCGACTGTACAAATATAAATCTTTGTTGCTTCCGCAGTCTAAAGAAGTGACGCGTTCACCGCTAAAACAGAACGAATAGATTATATTCATAATTGCGGGGGATTTACGTCCATAAACCACGATATGATTATGAGAGACGCCGTAGTGGAGGGCTACGGAAATTTCGACGACCTTGGATTCCTTAGAGCACACCTAAATCTAAGCACACGGGCCTCCAGCCATTTGTCTCCATCGATATGCCACCGCAGCGGCCGGGATTCGATCCCGCGACCTTCGGGTCAGCAGCCGAGCACAATAACCACTAGACGACCGCGGCGGGTAAGAGAAAGGCTAGAAGCATGAAGCGAGTGGTAAATGGACCTAATAATATGTATGGATTTTAAAAATGGTTATGGTTTCTGGGAAGATGTCGACTTGTCAGCATGATCGCTTCTTAAAACAGCGAGCGCTTGCGTCTGTAGCCTTATCTCTTATTGGAATTTTGTCCTGATAAGTTTGGAAATTAGTCACTGAAAATGTTCTGGCTGACGCACTTGATCCCCTCACCTGGTAAGCAGTGAAACTTCTTCGCTCGGGTTTTCTCGTATGTCATAGCAAGTGCAATGTCTGCTATGACATCTCTTCGCTGAGAACACGCGCGTGACAGTGACATAAATCGACCGCACTGTAGCTGAACAAAACGTCACGAGGCGTCACCACCATCACCGCTACTGCCAGTAATTCGTAAACAGTAGGGAGCTCACGAGCGAGCTGGAACTCCATTTCGTACATTCGTGCTTTCCCGTCTTGGCGAAACACGCTTCCAGTCATCATTGTTCTCTAAGTGGCGCCGCGTGGCGGGAGCTGTTGCGGACAGCTGTCGACTAATTGAACGTTCCAAGTGCCTCCAGCTGGTCAGAGATTTCGTGTCCGATTCTTGCATTTCGGCCCCTGAGGTTGATGACCTTGCGGCAGATTGATAACGGATTATGCGTGCCGCAGTGTCGGTCGAGCGAGTCGATTGTCCGATATCCAGCAAGGCCACACGAAACAGCCTGCGGTATAATAACGACCATTCATTCATCTTGCAGACATCCATCCGGAAAAGCGAAGGGGCGTGTGCCTACACGTTTCTTACGTTTGTTTCAAAAAGCCGCGAGGAGAATGACCCTAATGCTGGGCTTAGTGGTCTGAGAGTGGCACCCACACCGGTTCCATCATTTTACAGCAGACCTGGCAAAATTATGGCTAGTACCATCTAATGCTGTCTCTCAGATACACCGACATTTTGTTCATTCAATATAATTTCAATGGCTGAGCTTTCTGCATTTTTTCTGTAGGCGTGATAAACTTCATTCTATTGAATTTTCCATGACTCGTGCGGGCAGTATTCGCATAATGTACTCGCATAACAGTAAAGTAGTGCGGTGATGTAACGTTCACTCAATTTGCATGCCATTCATGTTACGTGTTACTTTTTTTTTTCATTTTCACTCCTTTCTGTAGTGCCTTCGGGCTTTGAAAGTATCTTTATTAAATAAATAAATAAATAAATAAATAAATAAATAAATAAATAAATAAATAAATAAATAAATAAATAAATAAATAAATAAGACTCCCATTGTATTGTATATTGATTTGCCCTCATCAGTCATCTGCTACTTTGCCTACTTCACACGTCGTCTTCCAAGCTTCAATTACGCTTTGAGACACAATGATATCACCGTCATTCACGCTCAACAATTTCGCGAGAAAATTACAAAACCAGCGAAGCGATCAGCGAGAACGTGGAATCCGGGAATACACACGTTGCCGAATGTCACACCGATTGCTGCGTAGGTGCAGCCACCCATGACTTGGCAGAAACGGCAAATAATCTTCGAAACCTATTGTTGCCCGTCAATGAATTTCGAACAGTAACATAGCGTGAATACAACGCTATCCGTTTCCGTCACATAAAGCGTATACTGGCTGATATCCCACGTGTGAAAGTGTAAAATTGCTACTTCGGCCACTGTGTTTCGTGGGAAACATTCCTGTCAGACGGCTTGTATGTTCTTGAAAGCCGGCTTTTCAAAAGCTCACTTTGCTATATCCGAAATAAGGTCCGTCATGATTGCCAGCACTTCAACATTGTTCAGAGATAATGGTAGAACGTGCTTGCATTACCTTGCTATTTATAAATGTCTCCCTTATTTACACCTTAACAGCATATGCTACTTCAGGGTTCACGAAGCATGGAAGTATACATGCTTCGGGAAAATTTATCAGGCTCAAGTTAACAGTCGGGCTACTTACTTAGTTCAGATATTGGGCAGTGAGTTGCGTTAACAGCAGTAGGCTGCCACCTCGCGTGACCGTTGTAGTGCATACCGTCAAACACTAACGAATGTTTTTCTTCTTTACATTGGATCGCTTTTTTAACGGGCAGGCCTCAAGGTCATCTAGTCCTCATAAAAGTACACGAATAAATATGTATTCATTTTAAAAAGAGAGGACGTGCCAACGCGGGCACAAGAAAGAAGTCACGACACCACAAACGCCGACTAACAACTGAATAGACGCACAAAGGCAGAAAAGAAAGAAGGCACGAAAACTTATCTGATCATGCCCATGCAATAGGCAAACCTATCAATCCGGCACGCGTGGGGGTCTACGTGAAAGACAACTGTTAAGGCATTTGATTTCATCTTTACGCAAGTCAATCGACGGTTGACTCACGCATGCGCTACCGTTATTATTGATATGCCAAGTCTCAATCATCACGCGCGTTTCTTCATTCCTATGCCGGTGCAAAACTGCGCATTCATCGAATTTTGGCATGCACTTACTATCTCGACAATGTAAACATAGATTCAAAGGTGAGCCTCTGGTTAGCGATCTCTTATATGTTCCAATAATCTCTGGTTAATAATAAATATATATGTGGATGTTTGCGTGACGTATGTTCTGGATTTTTTATTTATTGATTTTTAAAATTATAGATGAAAAAAAAAAGCATTGGAAGGTAGGCTAACGTTAAGGCCCGCTATCCCACCATCATGATATTAATATTTAAAAAGAACACAAAAGCAAAAATACAACAACGACAAAGAATAAAAGAATCAGAAAAGAAAAAAAAATATTATTCAGAAGCCCTATACGTACACATACGATCTCTGCGTACAATGGCTACGTCTAACGGCAGAGTCCAATACATACAGGGTGGTCACATAGATTACCGCGGAAAGAGTCCGCACAGATAGTTTTCAAGCACTCACATATAGCATGACTTTCAGATATGTTCATTATCAGCACTTTCCTGTGCTTGTGCCAGCAGACATTCTTTATGTGCTAAACGTCCGAATTTTTTTTTAAAATTTTTCCTTTTTTGTTTCCCTTTCGGTTGAGTAAAAAATTTTGGATTACGAATGGATGATTGGTCATACTTCTAAAACAACAACAACAACAACAACAACAACAACAACAACAACAACAACAACAACAACAACAACAACAACAACAACAACAACAACAACAACAACAACAACAACAACGCGACACTTTGGAGCAGCTGTCCGTAATAACTCCTGTGGCGTGCCCCTAAAGAATACTGCGTTTAGCGGCCGCCTAAGCGCGGTGAGTGCACAAAAGGCCACCTTAACGTGAACAGCGTTTAAAGACCTCCAGTAATAAAGTTAGAAAGAGAGACGCCGGCTAACTTGGTTACGGGTGAAAGTCCCTAGCACAAAACCATTCGCGCGCGGTTAGTCAGCCGCGGTTACTGCGGTTTCTTTCAAAGCGGGCGCGCTCGCAAACGCGTCCAGTAGCGAGACCTTTTGTCTACACACGTTTCGCTGCTCAGCCACTGAGTAGAAATTCCTTCGTGTAAACAAAAGCCGTGACAAAGGCAAACGAAACAAGAAGGGCAGTAAGAATGGAAGGGGGGATTACCGGGAACAGAGAGTTAATTTTGCAGACCGCTGGGCGACTTGATGATAGGGTTGCGCCTCGCGACCTGCCGTCCGGTCTCACGTGTAGTGTAGTCTCGCTCGCTCTGTTCTATGGCTACTTCTCCACCCCTTCATTTTTTTTTTCATCTTTCCCGCAAGCTGAGTCTACGAAATTCGGTTCGCGTCCGAGGCGACGCGGCTGCGCTTGAAGAAAGGTGTGCGAGACAGCGATGCGAGAAATGAAATTATTAAAGCACACGTAAATAAAAGAGTGACGGAGGACGAGGAGTCACAACTAGCAATCGAGCTCGGTAGGAAGCGAAAGGAAACGCCGATCAGGGGTAAAGAAAATACAATCAACGATACATAACGTCTAGCAGAGACCACGGAGGAAGGGTTCGTTCAGACTATTCCGACTCTACAAGCATTTTCCTCCTCGCTCACTTTCTCAGACGTCTCAGCAGAAGGGGTTCCTCCTCCTCTTTCATGCGCTGTATATCCGCCCAGTAGCCTTCACCCCGATCCCCAATTGGCGTGTAAGGTTCGCGGAGCGCGTTTATGAAGTGGCACACTTCTCTGCGCAGTCTCTCCTTTGCGCATGCGCTGTGGAGACGCCAACTCGAATACGTATATATCTGCAAAAGTCATACCTGCTTTGTGTTACTGATGCTGCATTATTTTAACACTCTATAAATGGATTCATTTCCTTCTGTCTGTTTTGTAGAAATTCAATGCACAGCAGCTTGATTTTTACACGCATTTCGTACGATCTTGTTTATTTAGTCACCCTTTGCTCGGTTTTTCTTTGTTTTTGGTCATTGTAGAAGAGGCAAGTTGGTCCTAAACAATATCTAGTAGCAAAAAAGCTGAGGTGATCACACGAATGCAAGAGACAATGACGAAATAGAGAATGCAATTGTGAAAAATGATTTTTAACAACATACAATTCACTTGAGCTTCCTCGAGCATGGCTTCAAAATGACGCGAAAGAAAAACAAAGAAAGGAAGTAAAGAAAAGAAAGAAAGAAAGAAAGAAAGAAAGAAAGAAAGAAAGAAAGAAAGAAAGAAAGAAAGAAAGAAAGAAAGAAAGAAAGAAAGAAAAAGAAGTGTTTCTTGATGGGTCCCATGTGCTTCGCACAGACTGCACCGACGTCCACAAAAATCTTCTTTGCTTTTTCTTTTCCTTTTTTTTTTGGGGGGGGGGGGGCAAGAGCGCTTACGGCGTTTGTGAGGCCCCGTCTAAGATTGTTCCCTTTGTATCGTGCGCTATAGAACGGTGGAAGTCGAGCGCCCCGCGGAGTCGAGGAAATTACTTAGCTTCTAGCACAAGGTGTATTACCGCCGCTCATGTCGTGACCAAGTTGCGTGTTTGACGGGATGCCGGAAGCGTACTCGTGCATGAGTGCGAACGGTCGATAATGGGAGGCAGAAAGCTGTTGACCACATACAAGACTCTGGGTGAGAGCGAAGAGACCAGGTGTTTCTATCTTTCTTAATATGAAAGCTACACTGCGTATTAAAAAGGCAACGAGGTAAGCGTGTAAACTCGTTCTTTACGTTGATGGCAATGACACCAATACAGCGCAAGCTCTCTCGATATATTTCTGAATGATTTAGCGTTAGTCATACATGAAATGTAGGTCACAGTACGGTACGGTACGAAAAACTTTATTTAAAGCATCCTGAGAAGTGCCACCCCTTAGGGCGACACCGCAGGGCGCTCCCACGTGGGGACAGTTAGACCTAGCCTAACCGCCGCATCCCAGGCTCTCTATAGACAGCCCAAAGTTGATGTTGGTACTCCCAGCTCTTGAAGGCCGAGTTTCATTTTTTTTCTGTGAGGTCCTTGTCTTCACGTAATGATTCTATATTATTTGTCTTGTGGAATGGTCGCTGTATATTTGTGACAAAAAAAAAGCAAGCGACACATCCATCTAAAAAAAAGTGACTCAAGCACTGCAGATTACACTTTCTTTGGGAGTCGGTTTTATACATTACATCAGGTGTGATTCGAAAAGCTGCTTGGTTTGTCTGTAGATGTGCCGATGACAATGGTATTTAGCGGTTTTGTTTGTGCAGTTTCCATTCCTCGCGTTTGTTCGAATGCTCCCTTCGAACAATCGCATAAAGGGTTTCATTTGCTCGGCCACGGCTCGCATGTTACATTCGGCTCGAAGATTGTTTTCCTTGCTTCTTCATCAGATATGGACAAAGATGACCAGAGAGGGCTTCCGATCTACGGCTCGCGGAAAGGTTTTGGGCATGTATGGTGCCGGCAGAGTTCAAGAAGAATTCGTTGCAGGTCATGACAGAACGTCATAAAACATACTGAATGATATTTTGCGTGTTTATCACATCATCATCGGGGCACTGTGTCTATGTGAAAGTATGTTGTGCTTACGCACGTAAGTACACACATGGAGTACGTATTCATACGTAAGCACGTGTGTGCTTGCCAGGGTCGTAGCGAGGATCTTAGTTCGGGCAGAGGGCTGGGAGGGGGAGGTAGTTTGTTGTTTCTTTAATGTGCGTGCGTGTGTTTTTGTATGTACGTATGTGTGTACATATGTTGATACGAGCTGAAAAAATTACCCCCCTCTCCCCTCACTCCTCCTCCTGCTCCTCTTTCTGGCTCCGCCCACACTTTACGAAAAGCAACAAGGGTCCTTCGACTTTGTCTTGAGTCCTGATTTGCCACGTATATGACACTCTTTAAAGAGACATGTGAACTCCCTTTAGAGATCATTATGGTCTTGTCGGAGAATAGTGGGACCTAATAGAGAGTTGATGTGTCTCTTTATAAACGTGGCAAATCACAATTCAACGAAAAGAGTAACACTGCATTTCCTCTTAGATTGTATGGTACGTGTGTTTGCGTGTGCGTGCCAGTCAGTGAGTGAGTGAGCTCGTTAGCGTACTTACAACACGCGTCATTGACCTCGCAGGGCGTCAAGCACTGGAATACTAAGAGGAGCTTCCTTTTTTTTTGGAAATTGAAGGCGTGCCAGAAAGTCGGGGGAAAAAATACGCGGCCACCCGAACGCCCGAGCAGCGAAGCGTTTGACAGGCCAAGGTCTCGTCGCCCCGCTTTCCCACGACGCGTCGTGCTCATGATATACGCGGCGAGACATTCATCACACGACGCGGCTCTCGAGCGCGTCCGCGGACTAATTACGGCCGGCGGGGTCTTTACGTTGTTTGCCACTTCCTTAATTTATCTTTCTTTTTTTATCTGCAAAGCCACTTTCGGCAAAGCGGCTGCATAGCGGAGATGCCTTGGAGATATTTTTTTTTGTTTTGTTGTAAGTGGGTAGATAGTGCAGAAGCAGCATGATATAAGAGCACCTTGGCTACTCCATTGTTATGTGTCTGTGTTCTACAGCAGGCTAGAATGCACTAGCTCAGGCCGACCTCTCTGCCTTCTAACAAATCATCTCTCTCTCTCTCTCTCTCTCTACAGCAAGAAAACATGATGACAAATATAATTATGATACGGATAATTCTGCATTCATGCAATTTTCAGTCAGCATGTGAGAGCTGTGCACGCCATGCATGCAAATTGTATCCCACGTGTGACATAGTTTTTAGTGATTAAGGTTTGGAGAACTCTTTCATGTGTTCCGACGTGAATGTAATGAAACTAAACACGCATTTCTGTTGATGTTCAGTGCAAGCACAATTTGCGGCAAAAAAAGAAAAAGAATGAAAGAAAGAAAGACGTAAAATGCGCTACTGCATACATAGTCATTACAATTTACACACGACTTTGTCCGAAGATGTGAGGGGTCCCTGGGGATGTCCGCTTTTTTCCTTCTTCTTTTTCTTGTTTTTGTTTGTGTGAAAACAACGGTAGGTATCGTGAAAGAGAAATTTTTTATGGTTGGTCGTGCGAGTAGTAAGCGCTGAGAAAGTAATAGCGCAAAAAAAGGTAGAAGTGATGAACACACGCGCCAAAAATTAGGGGTTTCGAATTATTCGAAAATTTAGAATGGCGAAGGAAATAGTGTCCTATTCGATTCGGTCTTTGAAGCAATAGGGCGCCATCATCATTTGGTCTTATTAGTTTCGCATACATCCGATCAGACTATTGAAAGTCGGCGTCTAACGGTGTTTCATATCTCATTAATGGTTAGCCCACATTAGACTTAGTTTACGTTGGTTGTTATGTAACGTCAGCGTTACAGCACTTCTCGCTTTCGCACTCATCCTGTTATCACTTACACTTGAATAAAGCACTATGTACAAGTAGTAATATATTATAGAATAGCGAGAAAAGATTGCTTAATTTGTTGCTGCCGGATGCTCTATAATAATTGTAATGGGGCCTTTTTCTTGATGGTGTTATTCTGGAGAAGGCATTGAACTTGGCGCCGCTTTTCCAGCGTCTGCGAGGTCGTGGGAAGCAGCGCCTCCTTTCGACGTTCGAAGAAAGTTATGCTGCACAGGACGAGAGGCAAAAGCTTGGGGCGCGCCGCTTCGAAGCCGTCGTGAGGCACACACGTTTCTACTCAGCGTTCAATGTCAGTGCTGTACTGCATAAGAAAGCTGCGGGCAAATCTCATGATTAGCGTCTGCGTGCGGCTGGCAATGCAGAGGTAAACAGGCAAGCGGCACTGTATGACTCTGCCTAAGCGTCACTGTTCCTCATCAAGGCCAGATTTAGACGATAAGCATGTATTTATCGTGTGTTAAGGATATCACGGCAGATTAGGAGGAATAAAGTGTCAGCTCATACTTGTTGATATCTTCTTTTACTGTCGTCGCAAGTCCCACTAGGCCTTACATTGAGACCCATATAAGTGACTCTTGTGATTGTTTCAGCTATCTATATGGGATGAAAATGAGTGAAGACGGGGTTTATGGAGCCAACGCTCCCGCAAGCGGACTTGTCTTCTTCAAGGCTGCAACTGTTACTAACTTCAGTTACTAAGTTACCTCAGTTGCTTACTTTAATTAGTAAGTTATCGAGAATTTTCAGCCCAAGTTTATTTTTGTGTAATCATCTTTTATACGACCTCGCCTGTCACGCTATTCTTTACTAATATACGCTCATCCTGTTTACAGCTACGTTGTGGTTTAAGTCACAATTTTCGTAAAGCCAATTTATTAGAGTAAGATAGATGTATACCATAATTGGTATTTTTAGGGTCCGAATTGACAGTGTTCCGTGGTTTTCCAGAACATTTTGCGAAATAATCTGTTAATGTACGAAAAAAGACTTGGCCCACCGTTAGTGCGATAACTTCGGTGTTATTCAGTCAAGTTGCTTGCGCACACGAAAGTTTTAATATCTGTTTTGTTCTATGGAAACCGAGTGATAACACGGATTGCCTTCAAAAGCAATACAATTGGATGTACTCTTGAAACGGTGCGAGGTTAACACGTATATGGTAATGAAACGACAAAGAAAATTAAGCAAGCGGCACAGCGTCGTCTCGATAAAAGAGCAACCTGTCGTAGAAAAATATACGTCATGCTCACTATTCCTTCGTATTTGGATTATTGGAGCGTCGTTATTGCATCCGATCACTTAGGAGAGCAGATATGCGTGGCCGGCAAGTACATAAAGGGAAAGTTCTTCTCGTACCTCATATGCAAGGCGCTCAGCGACGCACATACACGTTACCACAGCTTATTTGGACCTGTCCAACCCATCAACTTAGCTAGAAGGACAAGCCGGTTCAAATAAATTTCTACTATTGAACAATCGGAACACCACATTATCATATCACGTGAACATTTCAATCATTATAATCACCTTAACCACATCAACGTTCTTGCAGATCATTCAACTTTGTTTCTTGGTTATTCTATCCTCTATGGCAGCGCTCAAAAAATCGCGAAACTGCGTTTTCTTTAGTCCCCCTTTCACCTTAAGTTTCCATCGTCATCACTTCGCGGCAGTCGTCAGGCAACTTTCTCGAGTTTCTGGAATTTTCGCATTTCCCTTCTACCGAAATGCGACCACCGTGGCCTGGAACAAGACCCGCGCCTCCGTGCTTACAGCACGACGTCGTAGTGGTTAAGCAACGGCGGCGGGTATGCCACTGTCCTGGTTACGCTATTTAGCGTAACCAGAAATTTATTACGTAGGTTGGTAGGGGGAAGGGGGTATCTGACTCCTCTACATGTAGGTGCGTGTTTGTGTTTGTATATGTGCGTACACATGTATGCATACAAGCTGACAATTTTCGGAAAGGAGGCGAACTCCCCGCTTCCCCTCTTTCTCTCCAGGGCTACGCCTATGGTTTAAACCAGGGGACTCAAGCACGCGGCCCGTAGCTTCACACGGACTAAAGTTTTGTGGCTTTGCTAAATATTACTCGCATTATTTTCTCGCCTATTGCATTTAATAGTGCTTTGTTCGGGTAAGCTACAGAGACGGGACCGGTCTCAGGCACATCTTTTCATGAGGCACCCCATCCGGTCAATATGAGTTGAAACGTCACAGTGGAACGACAACCCCACATGAAAATCGGCGTGCAGATTTTAGTCACAGTGGAAATCAGTATCGATATTTTTTTTCGAAATCTGACGTCCAATCACCTTCAGAAATGACCTATATATGTGATATGGGAAAGGCGTTCTTTCAAATGGCAACGTCAGGTGACATTTTGTTCAAGCTCTTTCTGCCCCCCCCCCCCCTCACTGCCCCCCCCCCCCCCCCGCCTACATTTCGCTCTCACCATTTTTTCTGCCCCGACCCTTGTGGGACTAAATTTCGTCACTGCGACCAGCTATGGTGAGTTTGAGACACCTGGTTTTTAAATGATCCGCAACTAAGCTCTGACTGAAAATATTTTCACGTCTCGTACGGTTAAATCACCTGACGGTTATTATATGTAAGCTCTGAAGCGAAGTCATATTCTAAAAGGTCAGAGATGCCTCTGTAAATTAAGAACAGATGTAGTACAGTTTGTTTTCGGCAGCCTGTTTCGAGTGTGAGCCCGCATATCAAATTTATCTGTCTACCAATTTTGTGGAAGGATAAACCAGGCGTGCTAAATGTCTCCTGAGCAAAGTACGAATGTGAGCAAAATGCTGTAACTGTCGACAATGTATGCTACATTACCGCGTGTTAATTACTGTTGGAAGGGATTGAAACAGAAGTTATATTGTGGAAAGAAGTTACGAAACTGAGGTTACATTGAGGAAAATTGTGAATTTTCAAGAGTTCGATAAGTGAATTTGTCGTCAATAAGTGAACTTAAACGAATTTCTGTTAAGACGTTTATATCATTGTATTATTACTTGTCACTACTCCCGGCAGAAATCTGTGTTTACTAATGGTTCTAGCGGCTTCGAGTTCACCTTGCATTACTAGTCGATTACGGGCTGTTAACGCAACGAGGCTCCGACTGTAGGCAACTGAGCATTTCCTTGTGATATGTGATTGGCAGTGGAAATAATAGCTGTTAGCCATTCTTGTTTCTGTTCGGTTTGATGCTGTCCTATTGCAGCCATATTTATTTGTGGAGGAGGAAACTCGATGTGCAAAAATACAGTTACTAGAAGAAGCTGCTATTCAGTATTTTTTTTTTTTTTTCGTCGATAGTCTTGCTTGCGCGTTGCACGCAGGAAGTGTAACTTCGTGTTACGTAGCTACTTGTAGACGCTGTACGAGGAAGTTAGCGAGACTGTAGTCTAAATGGCATGAAAGAATGAATAATCGGCTTTGCGTTCGAGATCAACATGTTGGCTTATTGGAAACGGCAAACGTGCCAAATGCCAGACTCGTACGAGTGCGCTTCGCGAGCGCTCCCTGCTTTGAGAAACGAGGCCCGATTTTTCACGTGGGCACCCGCCTTAAACTAACTTGTATTATAAATTGCTTTGTGGTAGGGGAAGATGTGTGCGCAGGGTTTTCCACTAGCCGGGGGGGGGAGGGATTTCATCGCCCCCCTTCCCTTCTGTTGGTCGAGTCGGAATAAAAACACGCTTCGCAATAGATGCAACAATTAAAATGAAGCGATGACGTGCTTCTTATAATGGCCTGCCTTTGGTTCCCGGCTTTCTGAGGGTCAAGGTGGGAAGTAGTTTCTTTGGTAGCGTTATTCTTCAGCAAAAGGAAATAGGAAAGAAGACAAATTGAAATGTCGTGGCCTGCTCATCGTACCTACGTTGTGTTCGTTTGGAAATGTGCAGATTGTCTATAAGTACACGCACCCACATTAGCAGTGTGACGTGACAGATGTGACATTGCCAGGGTTGAGGGGAACATTACCTCCGTCACCGACGACTGACGTGTCAGCCATCGCCTTGTACGGTCGCTACGCTAGACCCTTCACCCGGGCAGCATATTTCGACGTTGAGAACAGCAAACTTAAAGGCGCGTGAATGTTGGTACCAGGTCATTACTTTAGCTGATGGCGTATGTCGTTCTAAACATCAGTATGACTTGATAAGGGTTTTGATATTCATGACGAAATGCTCACTATCAGAGACGTGTGCAGGCAGGAGCCTCGTAAGCGCACTTGTCAACAAGGCTAGAGGCGCTGCGTCACGACCCTTCCGAGTCCTTTAATTTACGCGTAACCACGAGGAAGATCGACCACGTAATAAAATAAATGAGCAAAGTAGGTCAAGCTTTTGCAAGTAAGTCTGCGTCATCATCTACGACACAAACGTTAGTGTTTTCGCCTTTGGAAGACTGTACGTCACCGCTGACAGGATGCTTCCTCTGCGTTACACTATCGTCATCCTGTTAAAAGAATTTTCTTTTGTTTTTGTTAAAGAACATGACAGCGAAACAACGGAAGCAAATCGCCGAGAAAATAGAGCACGCGGGAGTTGCTGTTCGATTACGCTAATGCGGAAGTAAAAAAAAAATTATGCGTACGCAGGCGAATACTAGCACACCCCCCGGCACACCCCCTTGGGCTCGCCGTTCCGTTTCCTGGCGATGGTTGGTGGCCCGATTGGTTCTCACGCTCAACGTCGCGAGCAACGACGACGACGCTCGCGTCTCTATTTTTGGGTCAACGTCGCTTGCGCTATGGTCACGCGACAAGTGCAACGGAAGCGAGGGTCCCCGCACTCTCTCTCTCACCACCACGGTCCTGGCCGCGATCTAGCACGTGGTATCGCCACGTCCGTCTCCGGCTGGGAAGCCCTGCACCCCCCTCCAGAACATCGGTGTCGAAGGCCGTGCGTTTCTGAGACCAGTGCCGGTGGCCGAGGGGAAAGAAATGGGGGAGGGCATAGGTAGTTGCCACCACCACCCACTCACTCGTTCTGTAGCACATGTTTTCCCGATCGAGGTGACCCATTGATCACAGAAAACGCACGTGTTTTGTACCGCTGCACCCTGTTCTGCGCCACCGCTACCAGGTGACGCTGCAGGATTTCCCCCCAACCTGTTGCCGTCAACCAGCTACAGACGGTGCCGAAAGGGTTTTAAGGCTGACTACTCGGTCGTACACCGAGACACTCGATTTGATCCACAGTCTCGAAGCACGAGAGACGAGTAAGCAAGCCACAGCTCGGTATCCAGCGCTCACTTCACGTAAGTTTGGATGCTATATGTTTCTGCTGAGAGCGGAAATTCTGTATCTCGTTCGCGTTCATGCTTTGCGCGCATTCTTGAAATTAGGCCGTGTGTACTTAGGCAGTAGGAGATTTCCAAATAGAACCTTTTCGTACTTCGTTTTCTTTTGTTCTCAGAGTGCATTTGTTCTCAGAGTGTTTATGGTCCTGTCAGAATAGAAGTCTTTTGAAAGACTTACGTTCGACTCTGCCAAACATTGTGGCTACGTATTGACGCACACCGGTTTTGCTTAAAGTAATTTGAGCTATATTTCTACTTGTTACCGTTATACGAGAAGCTCTCTCACAGTTCCATTGAAGTTTTGTGCGCAAAGTCGCGCCGTAAGTGCTCGGTTGGCCTCTATCAGAAAACTCCGTCCGCGCGTTAATAACAGAAGGCGAGAACATAAGCACTCAAAGCACGAACGCAAAGCTCAGAAAAAAAAAACATCACACCCCACCCCTTCACGCTTCTGGGAGCCGTAACGCTCCGCTGAGCACGACTGCATTATAACTCACGAAAAGTACGTACGAAAACAGTTCTACGAATACAGGACTACGTTGCGCCTACCGGCCAATTACAGCTGACATGCCGGATGCGGGAGCACTTAGACGCTAAAGTGGGGCCTGCGTACGACTACGTACGGAAGACGTTTATACGACAGCAGAGCATTTCGTTCTTTCTGAGGCAACAGGAGGGCAAGGTTTCCGATATACGAAATGGCAAGTGCTGTATGTTGTCTTTATGTCGGCTAGCTCCAGATGGATACCGAGTCAAAGATGACTTGAGTAGCAGTCAGTCGTAAGCGTGGTTTGGCAAGCTCACTCATGAGTCGACTCACCCAGTCTCAGACCGACCTATGAGTCTGAGTAAGAGCGAGTCCGGCTGAGCGAAATTTCCGTGAATTTGAGCCCGAGTGAGTTTGGCTGGCCAATATTTATGCGAGTGTGAGTTCGAGTGAGCTCGGTTGAGCAGGTTACTCGCGAGTCTGAGCACGCGAGAGCCCGACCGAGCTGAATATTAGTGATGCTGAGTCCGAGTGATTTCGGCTGAGTAAAATTTTTGTTGAAGTTGAGGTGCTAGCGAGCCTGGAGCAGGATTTTAGTGAGTCAGAGTAGGAGTCAGGGAGTCGCAGTAGACACCGCAACTGTCTCATGTTTAAGCGGAGACTTGAACTGTACCGCGAGCGCAGAGAAGAAGCAAAGAGCAGGAATAAAAGACAAACGGAATTTGAGAAAAAAGTATCCCTACTGAAACGTTCCGGATGACATTTCAATAATTCCATGTTTCCGTAACATTATTGCGGAAATAGTACATGGTAAATGTATGGAAAACAAATGGACTCTGTATGGATTCCGTACGAAAACATGCGGAATTATTGGAATTACATACGGAACACTTCAACAGCGCTATAGTGTCATCCGAGTTGACAAACTATTCGAAAAAGCACTTGATGGTGAAGGTGTCATTACTCTATACACTGCTCTAAATAAATGATACACCAAAGTGAACAGGAAATCAAGCTAATCAGTGGAATTTACTGGCAGGCACAATGTAGTCTATATACAAGTGTGTGCCTGCCGCACAATGTTTTCTAAAGCTCGTTCACCAGCAGCGCTGAAAGGAAAAGGAGACGCTGTACACAACTTCGTAACGTGGATTCGGACACTTATATCCAGTAAGGACAGCGCGAGCAGTACAGACACCTAGAGATTCAAGGGCATTCAGACTTAACATAGTAAGTTAAAAAAAAGATTACATGGTAACATGTTCTCAGCAAAACTTTTTGAGAAGTAAGTGACCAGCGAGAAATAACAAATCCCTCGCGGTCACTCCTTAATTAGAGCTAAATGAAGTTCGTGGGGGTTTTTTATATAAAAAAAAGGTTTCGTAGGCCTGCCGTTATGATGAGGGCGATGGCCTTTGTTCCGTTCGCTGTACCTTCTGCTCCACTTAGAGTCTATCGATCGTGGACACCATCGATTGGGCCTTGTACATGCGCAGAGTGTATTTCGAGGGGTTTTAAAATGTCCGAGTGACCACACCTCTTTAACATGTACAGCATGTTAAATTCCCATTTCAGAAAAGACATTTTACGACGGTTTGACCCTTTATATATTTTTTTAATACTGCAGCATGAGGGCCGACTTGCTGACTTTCGTGTTTCTCATGTCCGCCTTCGCCGTTTTGACGGACATGGCAGCGGCATACGAAGTGACCCACTTCGATATAGGTAAGTTGAAGTCAGAAAAAAACTCCGGTAATCATAATTTCTGTCAGTTTAGATAAGACATGTTCACTCGATCCATCTCAGTCTATGACTTCGTCATCCAGCGAACGAGTGACTGTGCTTCTTATATGATCAGTTTATTGCTAGACGGGACTTAGGGCTGCCGAAAATCGTACCGAATACCGCAAATTGTGAGCGCCGTGGCACTGAATATAACGCAAGAGTGTTGAAAACTGCACACTTTCTCACTATAATAAATAGTAAGCTCCTGAGATATATTGTTTCCAGACGGGTTGACTAGATTTGTGATGGCTCGCGTCCCTGCTTCTTTTTCTCGTATTCTTCTCACACACATCATGTACGCTGTACTTTGTAGCAGTTATTATGCAGTGAATTCGTGAGGACACTTTATAGTTAAGTTATGTTGCAATTTTTTACACAAATGCCCATAAGTTTATCGGCACCAACAATGTCGCCTTACATTTAGTCCTCACCTACTTACGTTCGTAGACCGTGTAGCGACGAGAAAAATCTTGCCCTTTTCGTACAGATATTATCGGTACACAAATACGCCAAAACACGTCCTTGATGTTAATCTTGTTTCAACGTGTGTTAGAACATTTTGTAAAAAGTTATAACGCAGGTGTGCTCACTTGCAAACTGACGACAATACGTTTACATATTGTATTGTATACAGCGTTCAAGTGAGCACAAGTGAAATTCAAGAAAACGCTTTTTTTAAAACTGCGTGTGCTGTTGCAGAGAATACGCTTGAATGAACCTTATGTGATCTAAACGTTTGCGCGTTTCATCGCCTTCTCTATTTTACCTTGCGTGTTTTGTGTTTCACCCACCGAGGTGGTCTTGTGGTTATTGTGCTCGACTGCTGACCCGAAGGTCGCGGGATCGAATCCCGGCCGCGTTGGCCACATTTCGATGGAGGCGAAATGCTATAAAGGCGCGTGTGCTTTGATTTACGCACACGTTAAAGAACCCCAAGTGGTCGACATTTCCGGAGCCTTCCACTACGGCGCCCCGCACGATCATACCGTGGTCTCGAGACGTACAGAGGCGCTGAATATGAGTCGCAACGCGGTGGCCATGGTTGAAGGAACCCCAAGCCTATACTGTAACACCGGCAAACCTGAAATTAGCTTTGGAAATACCAGTAGTGGAAACTACGCTTACGTCACTGACTGTTTTTTTATGTCGGCGCCACGGTGCCGTGTTGGTGCCTCTTTGACCACGGGTAGCATGTTACAACTCATATTGGGCGCGACTGTGCAACCCCAACAGTTATCAGTTTTTGTGTTTCCTATAGATTGTTGCTGCGCACTGCGTCTCTCCCGCTTGCTCGTCTGTTTGCTTAAAGACATGCACTATTAGACAAAGAGTAGCGCGAAATTCGAACCGTCCGTACGCATACTTTTAATTAAAAAGAAGCCACGCGTGCGTATACAGACTGCACGGGTTGCAGAGGTGAACTGAATGAAAATTTTCGCACCGTTACATGCAGGCCTTGGATGCCCGAAGTCATTGCTGACTTGTTCACAAGAATGCCGAAGAACTTACGGTCATCGAGGAGGATACTGCAACGGACCGTTCAACATCGTCTGTACCTGCACCTAACCGGGCATCAAAATGACTGATTACGTGGCCACTACGTCGCCATTCGTGTTCGTCACAATTATGTCACCATTCGAATTATCACCACCCGAATGGTGATCACGTCACCATTCGTGTTCACAGTTTTCTTAAGGGTCACTGCATGATGTGCTAGATGACATGATATATTTTTACGCGTTGTACGATAATAACTGCCTGTATTGTTACATTACCTACATGTTATTTATGCACATTATTTTATCTTATGTTAGGAATACGATTTCGTTGTTACTGGTTGGTTTTCTTTCTTTAACACCAACTTATGTTCCTCGTTAGACGCGCTTTTATTGTGGTTGCGTTTAACATGTGTGAATATGTGAAAGTTGTTTTTTAATATCATAGGTTTATTTTATCAGCCATGAATTTTTGTAGCTAGAGCACTAAACCATTTTTTCACTGTCACATACAGTTTTTTTTTTAAATATTTTTAGGATTAGGTTTAAGCATCCAGAATTCGAACTGAGATATCGAGTGAAAAAGTTATGTTACTTGGAAAATAAACAGAGTTTGTGTCAATAACAAACGCTGACGAAACATTCTTCAGGACTTGAATTATTCGTCGTGACACTGCGCGACTTCACTTTATATGTGAATACTTATACAGATGAGAAATTTCGCCTGTACATTTTTTTTCACAGTATTTCAGAAAATTTCAACGTTACAGTAATGCAATGCATCACGTTATGAAAGTCTAAAAAATTATGAAAACAAACAACCTCAAGTTTGAGCGCATGGGATATATTCTGGTTTCATCCTCAGTGACATTAGAAGCAAAGGCTTCAGTGAAAATTGATTGGTTTTACAAGCCATAAAAATGCGCATGTAAAACTTCACATAATAGAAGTTGTCGATTAATATTAAAATCTAGTTAAGAAGAGAGATGAAAAATAAC
This sequence comes from Rhipicephalus sanguineus, assembly GCF_013339695.2. Lineage (NCBI taxonomy): Eukaryota > Metazoa > Arthropoda > Arachnida > Ixodida > Ixodidae > Rhipicephalus > Rhipicephalus sanguineus. The sequence goes on from NC_051181.1 coordinate 118,988,767, forward strand.
AGGGGTCCTTGGACTTCCCTGGCCCTGATAACACATTTGTTTCGAGCAGAAATTAACGAGACAATGTACGTTCAATCAAAAACCATGCAATCTTTATAAAAGAACCTTACTCCTTGAAAGCATTTCCGGAGCGTCAGTGCAACACGAATAGTCAGTATGGGTGTGTTGCAGCATGCAACAGACACCCTACAGTACCCTGCACATCCCAACATCACACACCACTACACCACACACAACGCTACACCACGCCGCACCACGCCACGCCACGCCACACCACGCCACACCACGCCACAACGCGTCACAACGCGTCACATCACGCTTCGCCACACCCCAAAACAAACACACACACTCGGAGAAAAAAAGAGAGAAAGAAAGAGAGAAAGCACAAGGGAAAGACGCACGATTACAACATGAGTATATTTAATAATTTTTAATTACGATAACATGGTTGTACTAGTGGTGGCTCCTCATGAAATGGTCGTTACAGCCGATACCCATTTGCTACGGACGTGGAGTCCGTGGTCGGAGAGTATGCAACTTGGTTCTCGAAACACATTTGCAATTTCCTATCTTCCACTCGGTTTCCATTCATGCGTGAGCCCTTGCACTCACTCCGCGTGCGTCTTTGGCGCACGAAGAGCAACGCGTCCAAGTTGGCAGTGGGACCTTCGCACGCGATGAACATCAGGTAACTTAGGATGTAGCTCCAGATGAGCACAGCGAAGCATGCCGACACCTGAAGCAGATGGGGAGGAAATAAAAGAAAAAAGAAAAGGATAAAGCTGCTTGTAATGTTCCTCGTCGGTGGCCCTTTAATGTTCCCTCGAAATAGCTTTTGTTTCGTAGACAAAGGCGTCACCGTGCATTTCATGACAGATTTATTTGAATCGTTGTTTGATGGGTTACTTGACTGTCTAGCTTTAATTAAAGCCATTAAGATGGTAAGCTGAGTTGGTTGGTGTTCATGAGGAAATTTGGTGCAGCGCTCACGAGTAGGACAGATGTTTTTTGTTAGTGAAGAGCGTGCTAATCTTGCTACTCCGCGCGTTAGCGATTTCTGGTTTTCCTTCTTTCTTCCTTCTTCTTGCGTTTCAAAATAAGCTTCATTTGAGAGTCAGCACCTGTTCTTATTGTTTCTTCCGTCCTTTTTGTCCTACTCCTGAGCGCTGCAGGAAATTTCATCATGAATAAACAGACGGACACACTGTCTATGACGAAGGAACCAGCTGACGAAATGTGCTACATGTTTTACCAGCTATGGTTTTTAATAGCAAGTAGAAGTAAGTGGACAAATATGGCCGTATTCTAAACGACCCAGAGACGTAGTGCTGCGCAGCCCACTGCCACCCCACTGAAGAATGATAGGGAGGACGCACATTTTCACAGGCGGCGCTGTGACTACAATACTGAACTAGAGCTCACAAGAAGTATATCAAATAAACACATATATACGAAGGAAACACGTTATAATAGAGCTCTGCCCTTACGCAAAATAATGATGACCTTTCCATTCATTACTGGTTTGTTTGTTTAAAAATGTAAGACTCATTTAGGTGGATCACGTATTCATTAGGCTGTAACTTGATGCATCGACTTAATTAACTCCGTATTCAGTTAATACATCATTGCAAAACTCTGCAAGCTGGAAGCAAAATGATTCGGCATCGTTCTCGTTGTTCATGTATTACAATAGTACAGTACGATGCTATCCCTGGCATGGCATTAACTTCGTCGACAAAAGTACCCCTATTGCCCCATTAATCAGCCACAGTTTTTCACCCAACATTTAAAAAAGCTGCAGCAGGTCACTCACCATCGTGTAGTGCGAAAAAAAGGTTCGCTCCCTAGCGATGTAGTAAGACAGTGTCTGTATGGGCAAGTGAAGCAGGTACACGCCGAACGAGAGTCGGCTCAGAGGTAGCAGGCCTTCCCACGAGAGGAAGCGGCTTATCGGACCTGGAAATTGCAAAAATTAAGGATAAGAAATAGTTGTGTAGGGGGGCGTAAGCATGTTTTTATTCCCCTTACCCCTTTCCCCAGCACAGGGTAGCCAGCTGAACTGGCTAACCTCCCTGTTCTTCCGTTTTTATTTTCTTCCTCCTCCTCCTCCTCCTTAAGTGACGCGTTGAGTGTTGCGTTTCATTGTGACCTGCTTTGCTGGAGCTACAAGACCTGGTAGACGCATTACGACATCCGCAACGGTAGAACCTGCTGTACTCCACGAGTCTTTGAGCTATACTACTGACCACCTAGCAGGCGAAGTGGTCTTGTTTTGTGATTTTAAAGCAGCTCCTCAGAGTGCCATATCTACTTGATTGCTGAATGGGTCCGGTCCTACAAGTTTTAAAGAAGTCGTCGTATGCGTCGGTGACTTCTGGTGTTTCACGATGCTGCCAAGCACCTCGCCTTTTTGTACTTCCTTAATTCCCTCCAAACGCTCACTTGCAGCCCTACAGACCAATCGGCAGAGACTCGGCGTCATCCTTCTTTCTGGCTGTTAGCCCCTAAACCAACGCGGTGAGAACCTGTCGCTGTTTTGATGACGCGTCTTTTTATAGCCTGTCTCGAAGCTTGCTTGACATTGCTTGATTGAAGAACAGTTCGGGGGCCATAGGGGACGCGGGACGACACAACCTATCCTCGTTTTGTTTTAAAGAATGAGACACAGTCACGTGGTCGAAACCTCCGCAAGCTGTTGCTGCCTTCGCATGCTGTTGTTCGACAGTCAGCAAAGCGTGGACCCGTCGACGACCTTTTTTGTCTTGAGTTGCGAGGACCGCGGCCGCCCAGAAACGTTATTCGATGCTTGCATTCTTTGTGGCTTTTCTGTGAGCTTGCCTCAATCTCACGTTTGAGGTTGGGCTCTCAAGTTAACCTGCCTATGTTCCTTGCTTTCTCGGTGAATTTTTTAACCTACAAGGCAAGCGGACATGCTATGTTTCAGTCGAAAAATAGTCTTTTTTTGCAAGTTACGGAAATACGGCACGCAAATACGGTATGGTATTACGGTACCGCTCCCCCTTTCTAACTCGTTGTGCTTTTGCCGCTTCTAATTGCAGTGAACGCACCCCAACACCACAAAAGATTTTTCAAAATTTTATGTGGGGGTGTCACGCCTCATTGTTGCCTGTCAGCCTACGCATTGTTAGAGAGGAACCTGTCGTTCGTTCGGGGGACGCACTGCGACTGGAACTGGGTGAACGAGCGAGAAAGGAGGAGTGCTACGGCAATACCGTACCCTATTTCCGTTACTTGCTAAAAGACTCTAATATAACTAGATAAGTAATGGGTAATTTTCTTGAGATCACTCGCTCGAAGTAATTCATTTTATTACTAGATTACTAGCCCACAAAAGAAGTTAATTACCTCACGCATTACAGTAAAAAGTAATTTGATTACTGTCATCGGCAGTAATCAAAAGGCAGTCGGCCTGAAGAGCGTGTCTCTAGCCTTCTAGTACTCACCATTGTATGGGGAGAAGCAGAGGCGTGGCCAGAAATGTTTTTTTTTTTCAGAAATGTCTGCACAGACTAAAACTCAAAACAGTGATGCAGCAGATCTCACGCATGATCTCGCGCATAACATACAACCGTAAGGGCATGAGAGAACAATTAAGATACCCTCCGTCTGCTCAAAAGTCTCGTCATCAGTCGTATCGCATAGTATGAACAGGGAAAAGAAATAAAAACAAACCAAATAATAAGAATGGCCTACAGGAGAGGCATAAGATTACCGCGGAATGCCCCGAACGAAAAGCTACTGGCGCTTGGTGTTCATAACGTGATTGAATAATTAACCGAGGCACAGCTACAAGCACAAGAAAATCGCCTTCTCCAGACTCCAACTGGCACAGCAGTCCTAACAAAACTAGGGCGCGATGCGATAATGCAAAAACATCAAGAAACTGAAGAGGTACCAAACGACCTTATAGAATGGTACGCGGTGTCGCCAATACCAAAGAACGTGGACCCTACTCTGCATGCTGGGATAAGAAAGGCCAGGGAGGAATACATTGACAAAATGACAACATATAGGACCACGGAAACATTCACTGACGCTGTGCCTTATCAGACCAGCACAAGGACTAATGTGGCTGTAGTCACAGACCCTAGAGACAAAATTACAGCCGGCGCTTCAATAAATCGAGCCTCGACAACTGAAGTGGAAGTGGTCGCTATAGCCCCAGCACTAAAAGAGATGGACGCGAAATTCTCCAATAACCACCACTGCGTGCTCACAAAAGGCTTGCAGAAACTATCTAAGGGGCAAAATTGGAGCACAGGCGCTCCGAATATTGGTTGGGACTGGATGGGTCCCCAAAGTGAAGTACGTCCAGACTGTGGACGGGGCACCGGGGCACGAGGGCGTGGCAATGGAACCTGCATGTGGACGAGGCGGCTCGAGGCTTTGGAAATGACCAAGCCACTTTGGACTCTGCAATAGAGGATCCTCCACCCCTAGACCCTTGCTACGCAGCGATTCCTAAGTCCTATAGGGAAAATAGACGACTATATCCAGCCCCACAGGGCAAACTGAGCGCTGCGGAGGCGACCGTGTTACGACGATTACAGACGGACACTTACGTAAATCTGCACACTCTCCACACGATGTGCCCTACGGCGTGTAGAGACATATGTCCGTGGTGTGCAAACATTGTCAGCCGCATCCTCCTTTCTAGAAGCACATACTACAATTGAAGTTCACCGTTAACGCAACCACGGAACATTCGACGCTCCTTTGTTAGGAAATTGTCCCTGCGTTCGACAACCAACGCAGAAACATCGCTGTCTATTTCCTTATGCCTGAAAATGCACACACCTGAAGGGCTTTTAAGAAAGTTTTTCATAAAAAACAAAACAAAAAGAAAACGTTCTGCTGCTACGAAGATTTGCCAATGGCTTTTGAAATATGTGTGAGTGTAGTGGCAGAGGATTCATATTGCCTATATTTACTACATTGGCTGCATGAAACGTTGCTTTGCCAGCCTATTTTGGACTAATCGAAAATACGTTTTAGTGCCAAAGGATCCGTTTACGTATAGTGTTCGCAATGATCGGCTTACTCGAAACAGGCTGACGAAATTGGACACCGGCCACTCGCAATAAGGAACATGCTATATGTACAGCGGCCTGAAAATGGCGAACCAGGGCCGCGTTCGCAGGGATTCTCGTTCATATGCGGTCTTTATCATCAGCTGGCCACTGAACCCACCAATTTAAGTAGACAAAATATTTACTACGCACGTGTGAGTGTGCGTGTGTGGACGACCGTTTAGTGGAAACACTTAGTAGAGCGGTGGTGGGGTTAGAGAGAAAGTACTTCACGCTCCTAAGAGCATCCCTGCGCTGTAGAGGGTATAGAGTGGGAGGACGAGGACGAAAGCGAGGAGATGCCGAGGATGAAAGCCCGAGGAGTGAGCCAAATATTGTTTCAGATTGTTAGAGAGCATTAGCTTGCCCAGAAAGTTCTTTGCGTTATCGTAATGCCGGGTTGCCGTAGCCGTGAACGTGAGAGGCCAAATAGGTGGCCCCATATGGCGGGGCCGGGATGAACCAGGCGAGCAGAGAATTGCGGCAGAAACCTAGTGCATTCTACTTTTCTGTTGGCGTAGATTCCTTGAAGGGGCGTAATTAGGACTATAGTTGCCGTTTTAATCTTGTTTTTCCTGAAAAGCACCAGGCGAGAACAAACAGGCGTGTCTATAATCGCGTATGCACCAAGCGTCACAAGATAACGATACTATCGTCTGATGACCCGGTGTTCCGTAAACCCCTTTGCGTATGCCGAAATACCGTGTCCGCTAAAAACCTCTAGTTAGCGACTTCTCCTGTAGAGTAAGTACGGCTTGTGGCTTACCCGCTCTGCAGGTGGCACAGGCAAACACGAACCAGGAGACACACACGGACCACAGGATTCGGTCGGTGAATGCGTACGCCATTCGAATTGGTTCGCTGGCTCGGCCGTCACTTCGGTACCACAGGTGCTTCACGAAGAGGCAGAAGAGGCCGCAGAATAGCGCTATGCACCAGCAGACTGCCTGAAAGACCTGTTGGTCAACCATAACGCTTCGTTACTTCACAGGAATATACTAGGAAGCTTCATGATCAGTAACTTGTGTAGCGCACCTTTAGGCGCACCGGACTATTAAACCTTGCGTGACCTGGGCTTCACTTTAAACGTAAATTTCTGCTCTGTTTAAGCACGACGATTCTAATCTCAAAGAAGGGATTAAGAGCGCAAACATGGGGCGAAGAAAAGAAAATACGAGGACGGGTGCTGTTATTGAGGCATTTACCAACTAGGCCGCCTCTCGCCGCTTCTTCAGCTTTTAATCTATTCGACAACTGCGAAGACCATGAAGGTTACTACAGGCTAAAACATTTAACTGAAGAAAGTATGCCTCTAGGCTAGGCGGAAATTAATCTTTTTCGCAAATTTCGCTCTTCGCAAACATTTTTGGCTCGGCGGAAACACAGAGCTGTGTGCAGACAAAGAGAGAGAGAAAGGTGAAGGAGATACGGGGAATTTAACCATGGTACGCCTCCATTTGGCTACTTTGTACTTGGAAAGGAAGATTAGGCTTTGAAAGAATGAAAGAGGAATAGAGCCTACGAAGTCGCCACGAAAATTGGTTTCTTACTAACGCGCTAAAACACTACTATCTAACACGAACATTCGCAATGCACCGTTCAATCTGTCTTTATCAGGAAACACTGCAACACCTCGCGCTCAAGTCTGCTAGGGCATTGCGGAAGAAGTCGGCTTTTCAATCAATCAATCAATCAATCAATCAATCAATCAATCAATCAATCAATCAATCAATCAATCAATCAATCAATCAATCAATCAATCAATCAATCAATCAAATCAATCAATCAAATTTTATTTTCTATCAAATTTAATAAACGACGGCAGTCGCAGAGAAGGTAAGCAACGATATACAGTGTGGCACACGGAATAAAGCAGAAAAAAATGCTTTTTACTTCTACATTGGTTATTTGAGCCGCTTATTGCTAATTAGTGTCACTATTGACTCCGCTATAGCAGCCGTGAGTTGCGAGGTGGTAATACTAGCAACGTGCACGGTCAATCCGCCTTTTTCACGGTGCCACGGCGCATGTGCCTCTCCTGTAGCGGGAAAGTCGCGAAACGCTTTGGTAGGGTACACGTGGAGTCTCCGCACGCCTTTGATCTCGGAGGCTTTTAGTTTTGGCGACCTGGGTTGTCCCGGATCACCTCCCAAAGCTCCACCCTTCTACCAGAATGGCAGCGGGTAGCAAAAGAACATGAAAATGGCGGATTATGTAAATAAAAATACCACTGGCCAGGAGTCCGAGGGTATGCTCAATGTTATGTACTCACCTTCGGTAATCTCCTAGCGCCGTACTTCTGCACTGCCAGGAATGTCATACAGCCGGAGAAGTAGCACACGCCGTGGTAGAAAGGGAGCCTGTAGAATTTATTCATTGTGTCCAGGTACTTTCTGCAGGAAATGCAATACGCCGCCGGTCATTTACAGTATAAGGAGAAGTGTCAGGCGAAAGCCGATGACAGGAATCTTTCCGGCATACTTCCCCTCATCTAGGCGCGCTTTAAGAAACCCCAGCTGGTCGAAATTTCAGGAGCCCTCCACCAAGGCGTGGCTCATAATCATATCGTGGTATTGGCACTTAAAACTTCCGAAATTATTATAACTTCCTCTCATTTGTACTTATACGCGATGCGCAGCGCTTATAGGGGCGCCACTGAAAGCCGCGTAGCGGCGGCCGCTGGAACCGCTGGCGGGTCGCGTAGCAGACGCCTCATTTCACTGCAAGCATGATGCAAGTGCGCGCATGCGATTTGCCGCTTGTGCGCGTCCCAGATAATTACTTTTGCGGCGATAGTGTGCGCAAATGAGCCGCACTTTATAATAGTATACATGTGTCCGACGTCACAGCTGTGTTGGATGACAATACCATACGCGCCAAGTGTTTGCCACAGACAAGCCTCAATAGCTTCCCTATGAAGTGGAGCTCATCGTAAGTACACCGCTTTCTTTATAACGTCCCGATCACTAATGCCTGCATGCGTTGACGCATGAACCAACGTTTTTTTCTCGACACGGTAGCTTCGTTTACGCGCCATGTGTTCATATAGTAGATTTTGAGGGAGCGCTGTCGCACCAGCGCATGCATTTCACGGGTGCGGCCATGCGAAGGGTAAGCGTTGGTAAAACTTTGAAACCAGCACGACAAACTTGTGAAAACATATCTCGGCAGCTTGCGCTATAGTGGCGCGGGACTGAGTCACTGCGGAGCTGGTGGTCACCTAGCTTGTCATAGCAGCTTGGCTACGTATTTGCTGGGTGTGCTCAGATAAGAACATCAGTGCATGTCCGTCGACCCCCTGTAATTTCGCTGAAAAAAAAATGAAGTGAAAGCAGGCGTTCTCTTATTATTTCGATCTTTCTTAAGCGAATTGAGCTGTTTCTTGTTTATGTTCTTTCTTTTTTCTTTTTCTCTTCTTTTTTTTTCTTTTTTTAGGGAGCGGGCGAGCGCGGTCGGGCTGCAGAAGCGCCGCTTGTGCCGCGACGCAGCGTCTGCGTTATCACGTTAACGACGTGCCATGGGATCCTCTCAGTGGATCCTCTTTTTAAACCCCCTTGTCCTCTCCAGCCACCTCCTTTGTGAGCCGTACGCAGGCACCGGTGATCGCATTCCCTTGCCATCATTAGGTAGAATGCAGCCTATTTCGTGCAGCGCACGTGTGATTCCATGGCGCTTTTGTAAAGGAGCCGTCACCTGCCCCACATTCTCTGGCATTGCGCTTCGCGCCATTCGTTTTTCAAGAGAGCCTAGGCATCGCGTCTTATCAGTAATAACAACCTCATGTGCATTGTAGCGTCTACAATGCAGGCGAGGCGACCAAGTGTAAACGTAGTAGCGTTCGCTGAAGACGTAGCGACATAAATGGAGAAATAAAAACACGGTAATCGTTCTAACACTGCCGTAAACAAAGCGCGATTGCTTACCTTCTACCCCGTAAAGCCGCAATCCACCACCGCCGTCGCTCTCGCTCATGAAATAGCCCCGGAAACCTGTAGAAGTGCGTTCCTGGCGATTTTTTCTGTGTGTTCGAGCAGCCGACAACGCAGCAGTTATTTTTCGACATCGCTGAGGCCCGACAGAGTCGTTAAATCACGATGAAAACACATCCATCCGTGCACTCGCGTAGACGCTCGCGGGAAAACTGCTCGCCGGGACCCATCAGCGCTTCCGAGCCGTGGCGGCAGATGGCACCATCGGAGCTTTGCGCATCGCCTATAGTGCTGGCCTAGACGCTGCCTACAAAATAAATTCTTGCGTAATAAGACTGAATGTGATCGCCAGAACACCGCTTTGAGTATTACATTTGAATCTGCTATTTAAACTTCTTGTTTATAAAGGAGACCATCCTAACTTCAGTCTTAAAGGGGTCATGAACCACCCCTCGGGCTTGGTGAGAAAACAGATCCTGCGGATAGCAGACCCTGCTATGAACAGCGCCCAAACCTTGCAGTCCAGCGCGGCAGTGAGAGTTTAGAAGCGGAGCGCGAAGTTGCCATTTTTTCAGGCGCGCTCTCTTTATACACACGCCTCTGTTCACTCTCTTCGGAGCTGCGGGCACCTGCTGTTTGACGTCGAACCGCACATAGGATCCTATCGGCCGACGTAAATGAAGAGCGGCGCTTGGATCAAATGCGTTTCATGCCACGGGGTCCCGCCACGTGGCGGCGCCGTGCTTCATAGTCTTCTAACATTACACAGTGAGCCACACTCGCGTAAGGAGTCAAAACGGAAGAGAGCGATCGCTTTTCATCACGCATTTCATCGCGGGCGCTCAAGGTCACAACACGCACTGACGTAATTTCTTTCCTCCGCGCCCTCCCTCCCTGTGTAGCTTCTAGCGCGCTCGTCGGGACGAGAGAAGAGAGAAGGCGCTTAAAGCGCGCGACAAACCCCTGCAACTCCTGCAACTCCTGGCGGATTTGAGAAATTTTTGTGAAAATGGATTAGTGAAGCAATAAACTCCGATAGCGAGGTCATTCGATGATTACTTAGAAAAGCGGTTCAGGACCCTTTTAACCCTACACACTCTGACATGGTACCAACACACACGTTGCAGCAGTGAGAGGCGCGACTGTCCAGCTCTGACCTGGCCGACAAGCTAGCGCTGCTCGACCAGGTTAGACGGGCTGTTAAGGCCAGTGGGGTCAGTGGCTCTCATCTGCCGCATACTTAGGTCACCTACTGGTAAGACGTGTTCAAGGCGATCAAGAAGGGCGGGATGTCAGTTCCGTATATCTGCCACGCAGCAATGGTGCAAAACGCAAAAGACAACGCTCCGAATAGCCAGCAAACCAGCCACTTCTTCCTGCAAAAAAAAAAAGAACTGTGGATCAAATGAAGGGCGCGCTGAACAACAACAACAACAACAACAACAACAACAACAACAACAACAACAACAACAACAACAACAACAACAACAACAACAACAACAACAACAACAACAACATCTACAACAACAACAGTAGCAGCAGCAACAACAGCAACAACAACAACAACAATGACAACGCCAAAATGTTTATTGAAGGCAGAGCCTCGAAATGTGTACGCTTTTTTGCCTGTTGTGTGTATTGCTCCAGAAGGAATGTGTAAAACACGTGGGGATTTATTGCTTGACTACGAAAATGGAAAAAAAACCAACGCGTGGGGTTCTTGTGCTATAAGGCGCCGTCAATTTACTGAACGCGTCCGGTTATGTTATCTTGGAGCTTAGTTGTACCACAAGTTTACTTGAATATTTTGTGTACATGGCGAAGTGCTCGGAAGCTTTCAAGAGAAGCTAACGGCCATGTTTACTGAACCTACGAAATAGCTGACGTCTCTTGTATCTAATAACAAAGCGGAGTGACACTAAGCCTTTGGTAAGTTCAAAAGCAGACATTTATAGGTTGCTAAAGCAGTTTCACACAAAATAGGCATCTGAAGTATGTTTGTTTGAGTTACTCATGAAGACTGTTTTCTGTGCCACATTTTCTTTCTTTGTACCAACTATGACAGAGCGACCTGCAAAAAAAGATGGCTGATCCCTCCTTCATAGGAATCGGTATAACACGAAAGTGAAACGTGTCGTCACAGAAGTAGTTCATTGTTTATAGTGAATTGGTATATGAGAGCTTGTACAATGTACACTGTTGTTTGGCAGATACAGCATCACTTGATGTGGACGCATCGCACTCACGTTGACGCCTAGTGGCACATCTCCGTTCCGACGACAAACGCCCATGATCATAATTCAACCCTTGCGGTAGCTGAAGTTAACATATACGTGGACACCGCATATGGTGAATCCCGCGCAAAGATGGCATCAACAAGCACATAATAAACACTAATGCTCTATATGCACTCCTTCAAAGCGTCGTGAAAGGCGAAGAGAAACGCTACGCGAGTCGTATCTTCCTTCTAGCCTGGCCGTTACTTTTCGCAGGGCGAGCGGGGAAGGCGGTGCGACAGCCAGACAAGCGTCGGACAGCTATTTGTCGATATGGATGGATGCTATGAGCGAGGCTTGCGCTTAAGCCGCCACATCACGCTGTGTTAAAGCGGTCACGAAATTAAACTTGTATTGGAAATGCGCCGAATGGGACGGTCAATGCAACGGCGAATTTTTTTGTTTGTTTTTTCTAGCCTGGTGGCACAGATGTCAGCCCCCCGTTATAAAGGGGGCGCTCATAGCATCCATCCATCCATCCATCCATCCATCCATCCATCCATCCATCCATCCATCCATCCATCCATCCATCCATCCAAGAGCACTGTGAGAGAAAAGTGTGAAAGAAAAAAGGCGCGTTCATGTAGCCTCCGTAATGTGTTTGGCGGTAGCTCAGTGGGCTAAACGCGCGCCAGCCATCGTCGCAGGCCGAGAGGTCATGGGTTCGATTCCAGTCAGCTGAACTTTTTCTTATAGTTTTTTTCTTTGCCATCTGATGGCGTTCATTTTGCTGACCTACTTCCGTGACAGAAATACGTCATGAAATTCTTGGTGGACCCCGGCATAAAGCACTTTCGTGTTAAAAAAGTAAGCTGCAGGGAACGCTCACATCATTTTTTGTGTGAGAGAGATAAATAGTCATAATAGATTGACCAGGATCTGTCACAACGTCATTTCTGAATTGAGAGTCGGAGGTGGGAATGCGTGCGAATCAGATACCACAAGGCCTCACCGAGATACATAAGGGACCGGCCCATCTGGTGTTCTTTAACGTTCATGACCTCGCGCAGTACACGGGCCTCTAGCATTTCGCCTGTATCGAAATGCGACCGCCGCGGCCGGGATTGAAAGCTTGAATTTGGGGTCAGCAGCCGAGCACCGTAACCGCATCGAACAAAATGATACAGTATTACCGATCCGACAAAATAATCGAGAGAACATGAAATATTATTAGCATATTTGTGAAATGCCCATAATTAATTGGATCTTTCCTTTATTGTGAGGCAACATGGTTTCGCGCGGGGAGTGCGGTAATAGGTTCGTAAGGTTAATTACATGCATCCTACACATCGTTGTACTTTGCGATGCGCTTTGTTGCACACTAGTATAAAACGTCTCAAGAGCTTACGTCTTGAAGGCTTGTATAACTACGATGCTGATAATGAATAGTTGGAAGTCCGCCGAAATGTACCAGACATGTAGCAGGATTGGCTGAAACGATAGAAGATTTTAATTAGGGTAGGCAAAGTGCAGAAAGAAGCACGGCATTGTTCAATACATCAGCTAGAAAACAGACAAGGAAAAATGGGGAAAATAAGATGTATGTGCTACGAATTCATATTGAGGCAACGTTCTTTCAAGTACGACGCAATTCAAGGTGCTCAACATTTAATTGGACGGCTGAAATGTCCTGGCGTGCGAAGCAGTAGGCAATCGTGCCTCAACTTTTGCTTCGGTGCCCGCGTGTCTGCGCGTCCGTTATGCAAGCGCACACAAATGTTATGCTAAGGCTACATTCACTATGCAGCTATAACAGAGATTAAAAATTCCGCCCGAAAATTACAAATGGCTAAACGTTTCGGCAAAAACTTCCGGCGGCAGTTCCCACGCACTGTGGAAATTTATTTCATGCGAATCATACAGAGAGCAGGTGCACAGAAACACTGAACCGACAAAGTCGTTGATGCGTGGCTGAAACTTACATCAATGAAGTCCTCTCTCCAGTTCCTGACTTGTAACAGCAGGTCCCACCAGTGGTCTCGAATCTCATCATAAAATCTGTTGTAAAATTCTTTGGAGTTCGGGCCAGAGGCCACCAGTGGTAGAATATACATGCACATAATCATGAAGAACGTTGGAATGGTAACCCTGAGAAAGGAAAATAAGATATGGACGAGAATAAACACATATGGCGTAATAAAGAAATACAGCAAAACGATTCAATGGCGACATAACAGCTAATGCTAAATATAGGTGAGCATTTACTTTAATTACTCTGAAGGGTTAGCTTCAATTTCCTTGATAGACAATAACACCCAGGGCTGGTGTGCGAGTGTATACGGTATACTGTATATACCCAACAGGCTTTTGCTTTACTGCACCCGTTTCCGACACCCCATTACTTGTAACAACGAGGCTGTTTAAGCTAGCCGTAATTTTTCTGTCGGAAAGAGAAATGATCATCATCATGAACAGGTACGCGCTCTCTACATCCTCTTCTTCATCTTCGTCCTCTTCTGCCTCGCTCCCAGAACACGTACACTGATTTCTTCAGCATGGCCTGTAATAAACCTGATGGGTGAGAGAACGAATACAGACAGAGATAGAAAGAAAGAAGGAAATAAAGAGAGAGATAGCAAAAAAGAGAAAGAGAAACATTCTGGGCGAAAAAAAATCTTCATGAGGCGGGATTCGAACCCGCGTACCCTCGATCCGAAGGCGAGCGTCCTAACCAGTCGGCTATCCAGGCACGCTAGCTGAGCATAGCGTAGCCTTGTATAGTATAGCGTAGCAAGAGGGGGTAGGAAAGGGAATTGAGCGTGAGGAGGAGCGATGTGATAATGAGGAGGGAAAGGAGGAGGGGAGATAGTAAAACATAGCATACAGACAGCTTGAGAAAGAAAGAAATATAAAGAAAGAAATGCAGAAAGAGAAAAAAGAGAGAGGATCAAAGAAAGAGAGAGAGAGAGAAATAGAGAATTCGAGAGAGAAAAGGATAGAAAGAAGGGGGGAGGAAGCAAGCGAGAAATAGATAGAGATAAAGAAAGAAATGAAAGTGGAAGAAAGATAGAGTGGTAAGCTGGGCTAGTTGGTATGTTATTCATAATGATAAACAGTGCGAAAAACCGCACACAAAAGGGAAGAACAACACGGGACGAGCGCCGACTGCCAACTGAAACATTTATTGCGCATACCTATGCTTACGTAACAGAGCTGCATACGACGTGCCCCAAGTAGGCAGCTCTGTTACTTCAGCATAGGTATGCGTAATAAATGTTTCAGTTGGCAGTCAGCGTTCGTCCTGTGCTATTCTTCCCTTTTGTGTATGGTTTATCGCACTGTTTATCATTATGAAGAAAGATAGAAAGAGCAAGGAAGAGAAAGAAATAGAGAGAGATAGAAATAAATAAATAGACAGAAATAAAGAGAGAAAAAAAAAACAGACAGAAGAGAGAAGAAGGAAGAACTAGAAGAAGAAAGAGAAGATTTCGAAGCACTTAATTCTCAAACTTGTTGGCTGTAAAGTCTACAATCAGGGTCAGAATTTTACGATAAACTAAAAATAAGAGGATGAATCGCGTTTCTGACTTAAGGATAACAAGATTAAATTGAGTCGTGGCGCCTCGTGAAAGCAGTTTCATACAACTCGAGGAAAGCAAGGATTTATGGCTGTAGGACAATTCTTATCTCACCTGACGTGCCGTCGTATGATGGCGATGATTGAAACGATGATCCTATTTCCGTTCTCCTTATCTAACTTGAAGTAAAGAAAGAAGCCACTGAAAAAAACAAGGAGGGTTAACAATTCTTTCAAGTATCTGTGCATACGTTGGAAGCAAGATCTTCTAACGCTGCAAATCAGCTAAATATTTAAGACCAAATGAACAGAACACACTGAACTCCAGACACTAAATCTACGATTCATGCTTACCGTAATACATCGAAGGCAGGTGTTCGTGCGCGCCAACCTCTGGGTTCAGGGGCGTAGCCAAGGGGGGGGGGGGGGGGTTGGGGGGGTTCGAACCCCCCCCCGAAATTTTTCAATTTTGCTTGTGCATATATACACGCACACATACAAACGCACGCACGAACATACATAAAGTATGGTTGAACCCCCCCCCCCCCCCCGAAAAAAATTACTGGCTACGCCCCTGTCTGGGTTCGAAATTGTATTCAGCAGGGTTCCTAAACTATAGTATCGCGCACCGCGGAGCATATTTAATCCACACCTTCGTGCGTACCACTCTGTGTTGTTTTAGAGATGACCGAGTGATCTTCATCAGGGTTTAGAGAAGGCCGAGGGTTGAGAGGGTGAACGAGAGAGGGATAGCATAACAAAGACATCAAGAAAGTTAAAGAGAGTTGAGAGAGACAGATAATAACGACTTGCGTAGCATTCGCGCCAAGTTGCACGTGCTGCCCGTAGTAGTTGTGTGTCGACATTATATCGCGAGTTTAATTCATATATGGGCAATCCAGTGTCTGTCTCGCCACCTTCAATAGTAAGCCTTCCACCTTGGGATCACCGGCAACTAACGGATAACAAACCTATCGGCCGCCTCCGAAATCCAGTCCCTCGTCCAACGACTACCTTTCGGCGCCACATTGAAGAAGCAGATGCCGCACTCCCGACAGGATCACTGGTGGCCTATACTGATGCGAGCTGCACGGACACGCAGGTGGTTACGTCAATCGTGGTGCCTGGGCACCAAAACCTACGTGTCAATCGATTGTACCTCCTGAGAGCTCCAGTTCCATCGGTCAGTGCTGAACTTCTGGCAATACGAGACGCAACAAAGTTGGTGAGCACGGCTTCCGCATCGTCGTCATCCTTTACTATAATACGCACCGACTCTACATCAGCCATAAAGGAGCTCCGCAAGGTATATAACGCGCACACTTTCGCAGGCGATATACAGCGTATAACTGCACAGATGCCTGGCCAGATAAGGATACAGTGGATACCACGGGACACCATTTCTGCTCACATACAAGCTGACACCGCCACCCACAGTGAGCTGCCACGTACTCTAGAAGCGCCTTTCCGAGTGATCCCCGGGGTGAGTTCCTCCACCGCAAGGAGATTCTCCGCCGCACCACACGAGATTTAATTCCACCGTGTGGTTCAAACCTCCCAGGCGGGCTTACCCGCCAGGAGGAGGTGGTGTTGCGGAGACTTCGTGTGGGGGCGGCACTTACTCCGTCGGTCACATATGCCTGGCCACAACATCTGCATGGACCATTTGGGGACACTTGCCCATTCTGTACCACTGAAGCGTCCGCGGTTACAATCAAGCACCTGTTGTGGACATGCCCTGGCCTGAATCAGATACGGCGGCGCTACCTGAGAACAGTGGGCCTTCATCCGACAAGACCACCGGATTATGATTTGTGGCTCTATGGGCCCCACCATAGAGCATTGTTGATGTATATAGCGGAAACCGGCCTCTACCAGTCTATTTAACTATGTATGCCATTGGGCAAACTCTCGAAATTAAAAAAAAAAATTCAACTTATAGAAATACTGGTGAATAACGCCGCCAAGTATACTAAAGCGTGTAGGTTACATTATCCACATGTTATAAAGTGGTTACTATATTAAACGTCACTTTGGGTTTCGTCTTCGCTTTATGGCTGCCATCAGGAAGAGGCTTTCTAAGCAAATCATTTCTCTATGCGAACGCAGTGACATGTTCACATGTTATGTTCTAACAAGGCAACAAGGTGCGAAGGGCTCGAAGAGCGCGCTTTAAAGGTCGTCGCCCCACGCGTTCCGATGAGCGCCGCCTCTACAGGGCGTGGTCGCTCGTGCGCGCGCTTATCTCGTGATGGCAGTGGTTTGTACGTCTTGTGCTCTCACTGCAAGTTTGAGATGAGAGCACAAAGAGAGAGAGAGAGAGATAAGATTCTTTAATGAAATGCCCTGAGAGGTTAGCCTGGTTTGTCGCCTGGCTTGCTACTCCAGCTGTCGGGTGATTATGGTATATACAATGATCACATATACCTACGCCATGGTCAATTCGCTCACGGCAGCGGCCGCTTTTGCGGAAGGAAAGGAGCGCGCTGCTCACACAGAAATAAGTTACAACTGTGACAGTTCGCGCTCATCCTGTGAACGTTCGTTCCGTGCGTCCTTTCTGCTTGAGCAGCGCGTTGCAAGTTTCGAGCTGCTTGCCGTTCTTCGCGTGACATTACAATTTGTTGCTATAGCACTCATTCCTTCGCCCTTGGGACGAAAGAATGGGGCAGAACAAACGCTCAACTACGTCTGTGAAGACACGTTTCACTTTCGTGTTATACCGATTCCTATGACAGAGGGATCAGCCATGTTTTTTTAAATGCGAAGCATTTCTTAGCGAACTTCTGCGACTTTGAGCGTATCTATCTATCTATCTATCTATCTATCTATCTATCTATCTATCTATCTATCTATCTATCTATCTATCTATCTATCTATCTATCTATCTATCTATCTATCTATCTATCTATCTATCTATCTATCTATCTATCTATCTATCTATCTATCTATCTATCTATCTATCTATCTATCTATCTATCTATCTATCTATCTATCTATCTATCTATCTATCTATCTATCTATCTATCTATCTATCTATCTATCTATATCTATCTATCTATCTATCTATCTATCTATCTATCTATCTATCTATCTATCTATCTATCTATCTATCTATCTATCTATCTATCTATCTATCTATCTATCTATCTATCTAGCCGCCTACGACTTTGTGCTCTCCTGGCCGTTTCGTTAATAGGATCTACACCAAAATTGGTATGGCGTAACATGACCTTATAATGAACATAAATGACAGGTCATAACATGACAATCATGATATCCATGTCATGAACGACATGATTTACATGCCTCTGTTTTGGTGCTCTTGCGGCCGTTTCGTTAGTTTGATATATACCGAAATTGGTATGGCGTGACAAGAGTGTATGACGAACATAAGAGACAGGTCATAACGTGCAAATCATGACACGCATGTCATGTACAGCATGACTTACGTGCCACGCTCATGGTGCGCTGGCGGCCGTTTCGCTAGCTTGATATACACCAAAATTTGTATTTCGCGACGTGACTGTGTGACGAACATAAATAACAGGAGTTAATATGAAAATCATGACACGCATGTCATGTACAGCATGACTTACGTGCCACGCTCATGGTGCGCTGGTGGCCGTTTCGCTAGCTTTATATACACCAAAAATGGTACCTCGCGACATGACTGTGGCGAACATAAATAACAGGAGAATATGAAAATCATGACACGCATGTCATGTACAGCGTGACTTACGTGCCACGATCATGGTGTCTGGCGTCCGTTTCGCTAGCTTGATATACATCAAAATTGGTATTGCGCAACATGACTGTGTGACGAACATAAATAACAGGTGGTAACACGAAAATCATGAAATGCGCGTAGTGTAGGGTATGATTTAGACGCCACGCTCATGGTACACTCGCGGCCATTTTGTTAATTGGATATATACTTAAATTGGTATGGCATGACAGGAGTACGTGACGAACATAAATAGCAGGTCACGCATCGTTTATATGTAGCAGAATAAATGTTTCATTAGCGTGTCATATACCAGATTCTACGCGCATGCATGTATGGCAATCTCGCGATATATAGCGAACTAGATGTCACGACGTGAATGACTTCATTAGCCTCAATGACAAACAAGACGATGTATGCAGCTCTATGTTGGCTGCTTCGCATTACATCGATTCCCACACTGCGTGGGATCTGCCGATTTTTTTTTAGCGCTAACTCTAACAAGATTATGCTCAAGCCGGCGTAATGGTAACCTTTGCGTCGTATCAGTACATTCGTTCGCAAGCAGCATCGCTCATACATGAAATTCCATGTCAACATTGCCGAGGAAAATTGTGACAGAAATGTTTAACCAGAAACACCAATACTTTGCCATTATTTGAGTGATATATTTAGTCATGCGAGGCGTAAGAACATTACTGAATTATCGATGTCACAGACCCACCTGAAAAAGAAGAATGTATCCACGGCCTGGCAACCGAAGGTCACAATCACTGTGTGCCAATGCTGAAAATAGTATATAGCGTTGAGAACTCGGGCTGAAATTAGAAAAAAGACAACAACAACAACAAATTTACTCGAATAGTTGAGCGAGTGGATTCAAGCTTCGCAAAACTGAATGATGAAAGTAATTTCTCGATTTAGATTTATATTTGTCGTACTGGAGTTATTCCGGTCGAAGAGATGTGCGATGAGAAAAGATGGTGCCGTTTTTCGTACGGGCAATTTTCAATTCAACTGTAATCTATACGGCACACTCACAGTTTTTCACGCTGCATTCAGAGCACGACGCCAGTGAGCAATGATTAACAAACCTGGAATAAGGAATCTTGCCACGTGTCTGTCCTAGTGTACATACGGTCCTCGGAATTTCACTATGAATAGACTCACTTCTTTCGTTCCACCCCTCACGGTGAACTGACGTGAACATACGTAATGGGCTGAATTCTCATTTAATCGTAGCAATCCAATATGCCAATCTCTTGAGCAACAGCATAATTTGTTGAATGCGCAAGTCATATATAGGCATCACAAAAAGAAGAAAAAAAAAACTTATACACGTATATTTATTGTTTTCTTGCATCCAGATGTATCGTCAGTCTTTTTCTTTTAATGAAGCGCAAAAAAAAAGCATGTTTCAGTCGACGGTTTATTTCCACTAGATTTTACAAACAGAAATCTATGCCTTCGTGCTTGAGAGTATCCTGTAGCCACGTGCCTGTAGCAAATTCCTCGATATATCGTCATAAGCTCTGCTAATATCCGTGAGTGCTATCCATAATGGTTGAATCCTAGTCGCTGAAATCATATCGTCAGGAAAGGCTGCTGGCAAGTGGCAAGCTGCCAACGGGCCGTTTTGTGTGCTCCGCTCCTGATCTGTGCGAACTCGACTTATATGTGTGCTATTTGTCTTTATATACCAGATTTATCCCGCTTCTGGGCAACCCAATCGGAATTCTCGTTCTTCAATGGCTTGCTCGATGACAGAGTCAAGTTTGCCTTGCTTTTTGCGTACAGGTTCTTGGTAAACTATATTAATTACACATTCATTGCGTAACATTCCCATGCTGTGGTACGTATTCTCCCGGTTCTAAGGCGAATGCCTTAGATGGCTCATCAGGCGAGAAAATTGACCGTCAGCGTCAACGGCGTCCCGCGTCGGTAGCGTAAGCACGAGTGATGCAAAAAAGCATCGTCACGTGATGACGTCACTATATGACCTCATCAGGACGTCACAGATAACCAAAATTGGTCACACTACGTCACATATCGTGACGTCACGTTATGACGTCATCACATGACATCGTCGCTCAGTCAAAGGTGGGCCGATCACGGAGGCATAGCAAAAGCAGGTAAGGTGAAGAAAGCTTCCAATGCCTCCGGTCCTGGAGGCAATGCAAAAAAATCACCGCATCTCCACTAATGTGAATCAGGACGAGTGGCGAAGCACTGGGTATCGTACCGGTATGTCACCGTACGTCAGCCGCGCGTTGGCACTGCGAATGTAAATTGACTGACATAAAGTGTATATTATATATATATATATATATACAAATGTATTTATTTGGTTCCTCTTAAATGCTCTTCTATTTTCCTCCTCTTGTTATCATTCGTATATCGTCTTGAGTTCTGGATTCCGTTTTCCCTTCATTATTACTGCTTTGTGGTCTGTAAAATGGAGAGCCAATGGTTCTTCGAGTGGGTGTAATCTAAAGTTGGCAAAGACAAGGACTATGCATGTTCCTCGGCTGGTTGTTGATTGTTTCCAGTCATATGAAATGCATCGTAGAGCGTATCGAGACATCATATACTGCATAATCCAGTCGCTGTCCATAATGTATACGTTGAAGACGCCGAGTAGTATAAAGGGATTGAGCTTGTACTTTGTTTCGTGATCGTAATCGCAACATACACACATATGTTTCGCCTTTGAGGAGGAAATGCCCCGGACTTCTAAAGTTGTCTCCGACTCAAGCTCTTACGAAAGCATTTCTTCGGGGTTTCTCGTTGAAGACAAACTGTCAGGCACGACACCTTCCACATCCCACTGTGCACATCCTTCAGAATTGTGACAGCCAGATTTCTTGATTTCGGGCCTTTAATTATTATTCGATTTCATTTTTATTAAGATATTTCAGGAGTGTTTTCAGCGCTGCATATGGCTTTTATCTGAGAATTTATAATCGTAATCATAATTGCAACATACACACATATGTTTCGACTATAGCAATGGTTTTCTATATACCGTGACAGCGGACAGTGAGAGTCGACGACAAAGCTAGGTCCTAAGGTGCTTCGCCCCTAAAATTTTTCGGAGGGGGGTGGGGGAGTATAAATAAATCGGTTCAGAAGATAAGGAAAAAGAAGACGGCTTGTAGCTTCGAATCGCCTTAGACAAACGCATAAAGGTCCCTTTGAGGTTTTTTTAGTTTCCTAAATTTCCTACACTTTTGTGCTGGACCTGCGTGACCCGGTAACTCGCCCTCCTTTTTTTTCGTGCCCTATGTATCACTATTCACTCTTTTCCCGTACATCAACGCATCATCTCCTTCTAGCATGTTCTGGTTGTTATGACCGTCCCCTCAATACTAAGATAACCAGAGGCAACAGTAGCCACGAGAAGAACAGACAACGCCTTCCCTTATTCTTAAATTCAATAAAAAGTTCTTGTCGCAAATAAAGTTCCAGGAACTTTAGCTATTGCAGCGTACCCATCTCTTAGAGCAATGCAACCGATCTTACACTTTTACAAGATATTTTTCAAATACATTTGATAAGGGGGTGAAGTCGCACTGGATCGATGACGGTGAAAGTCGTTTACAGTCCTTCCCGGGTTATATTAAACGCGATGAACGCTATGATAGAGCGAGAATAGTAAACAAACAGAAGAAGTTTCTTGTAGGTCACTTACAGGGATTGTGAAGTCCAGATGCGTACGTGTGGCCAAGGATGATCCAGAATATACTGAAAAATCGAAGCCCATGCACAAAGCCGTAGACATACGTGTCCGACTTCTCGCAGCTGTTTGACCTGAAGATGTACTTTGAGTTCTTCACCAGAGAGAACGCCGTCACGCATTTCACCAAACAGTCTGAAAAAAAAATCACAGCATATCCACGGAGTGAATGATGATGAGTGGGCGAAGCTGCGGAGGTTCATCGGTAAACCGTGAATCTTCCGTGAATTCTGCCCAGTACATCATCACCGACGTGAGATCGGGCGCGTTTATACTGAAGGTTCGATGAGAGTTATGACGACTTGCAGCTCACTTTAATTTTACATGTACGCTGTGAATTTTCATTGTTTAGAAAACTTTAGAAAACATTTGGCGTCATTCGTTAAGCAGCTGGCGTCTTTTCGTTTTGCTTTAGAAACATCTGGCGTTCTTTCGTTTTGCTTTTAGAAAACATCTGGCGTCTTTCGTTGGTTTATTTCATCAATCAACGGCGTTTTGAACAAAATTTTTATTGTTTAATCACGCACAGGAGAAATCTCACCAGGCACTACCTTGGAGGTAAACAATGGCTGCTAATGGGAATGAGAGACAGAAGAAGTGGGCTTTTAGCTAACACTTACACTTCTACTTCTACTAACGTTTCCTACTGGAACATGCCAATGGCTGTTAATGGGGAATGAGAGACAGAAGAATTCGGCTTTTAGTTAACGCGCACGCTGCGAATTTTTTATTGTTCAACAACGCACAGGAAAAATCTCCCACCGGCACCACCTTGGAGGTCAAGATCTGGTACTAGCGTTACGACTGGTTACGCACTACGACTACGAGGGACGAACGGGTGCCGCTTTAAGGAGCTTCGCCCCCCCAAAAAAAGAAAATGAAATCGTTAACACTACAATTCAGGGGCGTAGCCAGAAATTTATTCCAGGCTTGCGTATGTATGTATGTATGTATGTATGTATGTATGTATGTATGTATGTATGTATGTATGTATGTATGTATGTATGTATGTATGTATGTATGTATGTATGTATGTATGTATGTATGTATGTATCTATCTATGTATGTATCTATGTATGTATGTATGCATGCATGCATGCATGCATGTGTGTGTGTGTGTGTGTGTGTGTGTGTGTGTGTGTGTGTGTCAAATGCGAAAATTCCGGGTGTCGGAGGTTGAAATCATCAATTACTCTCTGGCTACGCTAATGCATCACACAGTAGTACTAATGCATCACACAAATGTGCCCAATGAACTCAAAGTTCATTGGGTACATATTAGTAAAATTGCAATTGAATATTATATTCAGGAACATTGCTTGTTGGGCGAGTTGGAACAAGTCAGTCATAATAATATTTAGCGCAAACACTAGACAACAGACAAAGGAGAGGACGTAGACGCAACGAATTCTTCAACTAACATTTATCTGAAAGGAACACACATATATAAACGGACCAAAGGACCAAATAAAAAAAAGAGAGAGAAAAAAAAAGAAACTCCCAGATTTTTTCTTTTCCTTTTCTTCTCTTGTATTCTTTGGTCCTTTGGTCTGTATATATATGTGTGTTTCTTTCGAATAAATTTTAGTTGGCAGAATGCGCTGCGTCTACGTCCTCTCCTTTGTCTGCGGTCTAGTGTTTGCGCTAAATATCATTATGAATTACATTCAAGAAAACGTACCGCAATTAAAGGTGCATATCGTGACTTTTTTTAGTATAACATGCGTATCAGCGAGAATTGATATCAGAAGCAGTCTTGAAACAGTTAAATAATGCTAAATCTATGAAGGTAGATCAATGCTACCTGCGTGAGCTGTATCAATTTAAATTCATATAGAATTATGTAAGAGTGTGCTTCATTCTTGGCTATCATCATAAATAGTTGCCATTCTGTGCTGAACAACGTCCTTCCCCGGAGGACGACACCTGTGATACTGGGTTTAGGATGGCTGACTTTGAGAGGCTGCCTGCGTTATTTTACAGCTTCGCGCATAAATCATCATAAGCAGTAGCCTAACATTGTTGTGAGTTCTTTAAAATTGAGCTCGAGCATCAGTGTGTCAAGTACATCAGTGGCAACGTGTTAGCAATGACTCACCGTATCTTTCTTGTACCTTGCTAGGAAAGACGACGTCGAAGGTAGTGCCCGCTATGACTGCGACAGCGACAGTCCCCAACACAGCCCTAGAAAAGTAAACACGAATTCGTATATCTTTAAGACGGTTTGTTTTCGCTACTTTACAAACCAACCGCGAAGCACACTAAGTAATTTGTAAAAGGTAATAACGGAGAATTCAGCCGGGTAACTGGACAGCAGTAGACATCACTGTAAAAAAAAAATTGCCATGAAAAAAGTTCGTTCAGCGGTGATGCTTAAACTTAGGGAAGTGTGAAAAAAATTATTGCAGCTTCGCACTAATGTTGCCAAGCCTGAAGGAAGAGCGAAGCTGAGGGTCTCCTTGTCTCTTTATTTTTTCTTTCTCGCTGTTTCTTTTATCTATTTTTTTGTATCCGTTTCTTTCTATTTCTTCCTTTCGGTTTCCTTTTTTCTCTTTCTCGCTCTATTTATCTTCATTTCGCTTTCTTCCATTCTCTCTCTCTCTCTCTCTACACATCTTTCTCTATCTTTCTTTGTTTCTCTTTATTTCTCTCTTTCTGTCTTGTGTTCTGTTCCTTCTATCTCTTTTTCGCGCCTATTTCTTTTTCTCTTTTTGTTAGTCTTTCTCTGTCTTTGTAATTTTATGTCTTTATCCCTTTATTTCTTGCCAGTTTTCAGTTCCTCTTTCTATCGATATCGTTCTCTCGCTTTCTCTTCCTCTCTATTTTTTTCTTTCTATTTCTCTCTTTCTCGTGTTTCACGTGCTCCACTTTGCCGAGCAGAGTTTTCGTTTAAAGCTCGCAGCTGCTGCACTCGGTAGTTGGGCTTGCCCAATTCCCGTGGCGCTTACGAACCTGTGGAGTTTTTGCAAGACTGAGAACAAGTTACCGATAGCCTAAACACCTTCGCTCTTAAGAGAAGCATCAGGAGCAAAAAGACTCGGCGCTTTGTACCGGGGGAAAAAAAAAACTTTCGATCTTTTTGTCAAAGCGGCCCGAAAACAGATTCAACGCGCCTAAACTCGGTACGATGTGTTCCATGTTGCATGCACCCATTGCCATCATTATCCTCGTCATTTCTTAGAGCCTTGAGGGTCATTACGTTGGCGTGGGCAGCAGTAAGAACAGCAGTAAGTAAATAGAAACGTAATCAGCGTAAAACTGAATGACAATTAGCGTGTAAGTGACGTCACAGAATGTGTATGTACACAGAAAGCTCGAAAAGTAACATTCTTATTAAATAAACACATAACAAGTTAGACACCGGTCCACTGCTACGGCAGGCAGAGTGAAAGGTATGGGTGATTTAAATAAAGCAAAATAGAGAATCAGATTACGCGAGTTTCTTCACGTGACTTCCCCTGGTCGACCGCAATGGTAAGCCGACAGACCGAAAACATCATAGAAAGATAAGTAGCAAATAATGGGCAAACAACGTTGCCTTCTCTGGAACACGTAATTGACTTTCCTTACTGTCTGGCGAACACAAACCTTTGCCTTGAATTGATGTGTATGTTATAGCTGATATCTCTACTTTAAATCTGCAGCCTAGCTGTGCAACAGATAGTAGCATACTCACAGTATCCAGATTTGAGTAGTGTTGATGTCCTCGTCTTGATTCGTGACGCAATTTCTTACCGTCACTTTGACTCCTCCTCCTAGGACTGAATAAAAAAAATTATAAAAAAAACAAGAATGATGTACAGGTCACACTTTACCAGTTGACATTTGAAATGTGCGCATATTCTGTACCGTAATGAAACTGTTTTGGTAGGGAACACGGAGATGACGCAGGGTTTCTGCTTTTGGGCACGTGGAATCTGGAAGGCACTCAGAATGAAGATAAATTTTCTCTTTTAAGGCGAAAGCCTTATATGCCTAATTAAACGCGAAAACTGATCGGCGGCGTCGGCAGCGTGATGAAAAAAATCATCATCCCGTGATGACGCCCCCATTTGACGTCATCGTGACGTCACATATCGCCAAAATTTGTGAAGTCGCATGATAACGTCATCACATGAATTCGTCACTTGTTCGAATATGGACCGATCACGGAGGCAGTGGAAAAACCAGGCGTGCAGAAAGCTTGCAATGCCTCCGATTCCGGAGGCAGTGCGGAATCGCGTTAGGCGCAAAAAACTTTCGGAGGGTATGGGGGAGGATCAGTACATCAACTGAGAAGAAAAAGAAGAAGATTGCTTTCGCTTTCCAGTGGTCTTAAGCGAATGCATTAGGAACCCCGTGAGTTTCCTTTTTTTTGCGAGAAATTATGTCATGAGTCACTTTTTTTTCCCTGCATTACACGTGTGCCGCGAGACCCGCATTGCCTACTAATTAATACGCTTTTCTGCTGTATCTGTTCTCACGCACACTCGCATTTTCTTTCTTTTTTTTTTCAGACGAAGTAAATGCAAACGCGAAACCAATACTTGCAAGTATTCATAATCTCTTGTAGGTCGCGCTCTGTACAGTCGGTGATGACGCATATACCGAGGCGAAAGCCAGGCAGTCGTTCGTCGGTCAGGTAGTCCGTGAAGTTTGCGATCTAGAAGAAATGAACGGCGTGTATAAAACACACTATTTCAGTTAAACACGGATGTTGAAATTGAATGGAAGCTTTAGGTTCTGCTGCTTCTGTATACTGTCCACTTTCCGATTAGTAACGATTCAAGACGTCACCTTTGTTCAGGCGTAAGCAGGTACATAACGTGCGAAGGTTTATAAAGTAGGTAGCAATACATCGGTGAGCCTTATGGAAGATTGTTTTATGAACCTCATTTGCTGATTGCTTATTGAATACAACTAGGTGGTTGCTGTAATGTTACGCAATACGGCTCATTTACGCGAGGCGACATAGTAAACAGCAAAGATTTAAAAAGTTATATTGGAAATAAAAGAACAAGTACGCTAGTCAGCTTCCCATTACACAACAACGAAATAGAAAGCCGGTATACGTAGGAATATTCTCCTAAATTCTCAAACACCATATATATATATATATTTATGACGAATAATGAATAATAACATAACCGCTCCTAAATTTAGCAGTCGACCCTTCAGCCTACCCAATCCTAGATATTAGCAGATATTATTGAAATAGGTATTTCGCGAGATATAAAGAACACGAAGGCCCAGGTAAATCAGCGTAAACTTTCAAGTCATCTCATTACAGTCAGAATCGACGACATTGCTGTTCCACACACGAAAAAAATTGCGACGCTTGCACTAAGCTTGCGCAAGGCCATGTTGCACCACTGCTCTTTATTAAACACTCTTTGTTAAGCTTTGAGGTGGTAGTACAGTCACCACGAAGTACCACGTGACAGTGGTGTGACTGCGGTAACGCGCACGCCATTTGTGTTGGGCTGACTTTCGTCTTCTTCCTTTTTAGTGGAAGTTGTGTGTAGTGGGACTTACCCAATTTCTGTGGCACATACCCGCTTGTTGGGCTAACTGTTGCCTTCGTTTTTAGTGGACCAGTGGTGGGTGGTGGGATTTACCCAATGTCTGTGGCGCGTAGCCGTTTATGATGCCCACGAGCGTTACCACGGATACCGGACATGAAAAGCTCGACCAAGAAAGCTTCGTTCTTAAAACGAGAACACGTATGAACAATGATCGCGCCACTGCAACACTTCACAGAAGAATCACTGCTCGTTGCCAGATAAACTAACGCATCTGTCACGCTTGCGTTACATTTCGAGGCGACATCAAACGTTTCTCGCTGCACTCCGGCAAAGGAATAATTGCTTCGGCCCAGAGTCTCAATCCCCCCATATTTCGGGGACTGCTCATTCATACTCGACAAAGCACTGGAAACTATGAAATACAGCTGTTGCTCATTGAGGCACCTTGTTGCTGGGACCCTTTGTTACCCCTTATGCAGCAGAGTTTCATGGTAATTTCTGACTGCATTCAATATACGTCACGTGCAGGCCTTCCTTACCTAAATGCTGCATTTGCTCGCATACTACGAGCACCGGCTAATGATGGCTAATTCAGTTTCAGTTTCAGTTTATTCATTCAAAATACAGAATTAGTAGATAGTAGTATGCAGACGAGGGTCCCAAAGTCAAGCGACTGCAGTGGGACCCTCGGCTAACAATAACATTAAAAGGATTTATTATAACGGCATGTAAAATACGCAACACAAGTGAAAATAAACAGTGAACTTACAAAAAAAGAACAACAAATAAACAAAAAAAAGCATCCTGAATGCGACACAAGAACATAGTAATAAGATATGCAAGTAAACATAAACACACCATAAGAGAAAAACCTAAATTTGCAAAACATTCCAATTGCATGCATGTTGACATAACAAGTAATTATCGTTGTGAACCTAGTTATGCAGGATGAAGTTTTTAAGTTCATGTTTGAATGCATGAAAAGATGATGATGATTTTAGTGTATAGGGCAGGTTATTCCACAATTTAATGACCGCGAAGGCGGACGTCATTTTGCCATAGTTGGTGTTACATTTAGGTAAAAGGAAGTTGTGACTGTGGGCGAATCTAGTGCTATTGGTGTTAGTGAGTAAACTAGCGTCGATCAAATCAAACGGAAGCTGTTTGTTAAGTTGTTTAAATAACATTATGAGTAAGTGAAAATTAAACAAGCCAGTCACAGTAAGAATACAGTTAGCCTGAAGGAGTGGGGTGGCATTAGAATAAAATGAACTGTTGGTAATAATGCGAATGGCCTGATTCTGAATGTGCTGTACGGACGAAATATGAGTGTTATATGTATTTCCCCATGATGTAATGCCATAGGTGATGTGACTATGTATGAAGGCAAAGTATAAAGACAATAAGGCTTCAACTGAAAAAAAAAGGACGAGATTTGATGAGGGATCTGATACCAAATGCTGTTTTTTGTTTGACGTAAAGAATATGATTGGTGAACTTCAAATAAGGGTCTAATTTTACACCCAGAAAACACACACAGTTAGACGCAGGAATAAAATGATTGTCAATGGACACTTGTGGTATGAAAGGTAACATTTTTTGTGATGTTTTAAAAACCATGAACTGAGTTTTGAGCGGGTTGGCTAACTGTCGGCTAATTTGGGTTGTTGCTGCCTAACTGCCTGCTAACGTCATCTAATGCTAAATATTCGCTGTTATAACGGCAGCGTTGCTCTCATTCGATCTCACTTCCGTTACGGAATTGTCCGCATTCCTTTAATCAAAAGTTCACGCTGCGAAGCACAATTACTAACGTGTACACCTTTATTATGTGGGAAATCATACATTGGGCAAACCATGCCAAACCTGGAAACGTGCGTAAAGGACAAAACAATATTGGTTACAGGTATTCAGCACTCCAGTACCTAAATGGGTACTCTGCTTCTAGTATCCTCTAACAGAAAAAAAGTCACAGTTTCGCCGCAACGGCGAAGCAATGAATGCGATAGCAATAAATTGGAATGTAACGCGAAGAACGGAAAGCAGCTCGAAATTGCCAGCGCGTCGCTCGAGCCCAAAGGACGCACGAAAAGAACGCACACAGGACGAGCGCGAACTATCATGCGTCACAGCTCGACACTTGCTCACTGCTCAAACGCACTGCTCAAACGCACTGCTCAAACATAAAGCAGGACGCACGAAACGAACGAACAGGTACACATAGGACGAGCGCGAACTAACTGTCCCAGTTGTTACTTATTTCTGTTTGAACAGCGCGCTCCTTTCGCAAACGCGGCCGCTGCAGCGAGCGAAGCGAGCTTCGTACGCTCTGTGACTTCAGCGCGGACATCGCGGGGAAAGCACAAGACATACAACGCCCCCGCCCCCCCCCCCCCCCGGCAGCCGCCCCCTTCTTTCCTCGAGATAAGCGCACGAAGGCGACCACGCCCTGTAGGGCGAAGAGCAACGACGTTCGCAGGAACGGGGCGACTATCTTTAAAGCGCGCCACGTACGTGCACATCGCGCCATCTATGTGGTAACTAAGAAAATATGCTGATGTAAGTGGTGTATATAAATAGCTCGCCGTTAGCAGGCTGAAAGACGGTGCTGTTGGTGGCCTAACCGTCTAACGCCGCGCGCTGGAATGCGGGAGGTCGCCCGTTCGATTCCGCGCGTCGGAAAGTTTTTCTGAATTATTTTTCTTTGTGGCTTTGATATATATATTGAAATAGGGGTGTTGTACGTGAAGAAAGGGTCAGACGTTGCTCTGTGAAAGGCTCTTTATCAGGCAGGTCCGGCGAGCACGAGCGCGAGCGACAACCACTGTCACCGATTGTCGTCTTCCTCTTTCATAACAGCGGAGCGTCTGTCATTCGCATTCAGTACAATATATATATATATATATATATATATATATATATATATATATATATATATATATATATTGTGAGCGCTGACTGTGTCGGTCATCATCTTCACTTGTGCATACAAATCATCGTGATCATCATCATCGGGTTGGATCGCCGGTGTTCGGTTTTTGGTTCGCGCGCCTTTGCTGTAAATACAACAATCGTTCCGTCGTACCTGACGTCGTCTCACAAGTGGTGGAGGTGCTGTGATTCCCACGTCCTCTTGCTCTACCGGTCACCCCTGGAGCTCCGGTCTGGTCGACGATTGTGCTTGCCAACAACATCCATGGCACAAAACGACGCATCTCCTACCGTCCCTGCCGCGCCCGCTCAGCCTGCTGGGCCTCGATACACCGTGAGTACATCGCAGCGAGACCCTCCAGTATTTTCCGGCCTTCGCGGGGAGGACGTAGAAGAATGGCTCGACAATTACGAGAGAACCAGTGCTTGCAATTATTGGGACGAGGCACACAAGCTGCGCTATGTTCCCTTTTACCTCAAGGAGGTCGCGAAGACGTGGTACCACAACCACGAAAGCGACTTTCCAGATTGGTCAACATTCACGGTGCAGCTACGTCAGATCTTCGGCACGTCTGCAGGACGCTCTGAGGTAGCGAAACAGAAGCTCGCTACTCGCATCCAGGGACCCGACGAATCGTATACGTCGTACATTGAAGAAGTTCTGGCTCTCTGCCGCCGTGCCCAAAGTGACATGCCCGAGGCCGATCGCATTCGTCATGTACTGAAAGGCATCAACTCTATCGCCTTCAATGCTCTTGTCATCCAGAACCCAACCTCAGTTCAGGACATCATTACGACGTGCCAACGCCTGGACGCACTCCACGCAATGCGCCTTCCACACGCCTCCTGCGACTCTCGCCTTACTGCAGAACATGAACTGCGCGCTCTCATCCGCACCATCGTGAGAGAGGAACTTCACGGCATTGTTCCTGGCAGCCCAGCTACTTCATCCGTCCACTCTCCTCCTTCTAATCTGCGGGACATCATCAAGGATGAGCTGGCGTTAATGACGAGCGTCGCACGTGCCCCGTCTCCTGCGCCCTTCCATGCGCCTTCATATGCCGAAGTTCTATCACGGCCTCCGGTACCAACTCCACCTGCGCCTGCGGACGTCGTATACGACCACTTGGCCGCGATGGCAGCCAAGGCACCAGCACAACAGCTGCCGTGAAATTGCCCGCGCCAACACCTCTGCCACTCAGGCCAAGAGGAAAGTTCGTTGCGATGAGACACGTAGAGTTGTGTCTTTCCACCCAGGCGACGAAGTGCTCCTCTGGACACCTGTTCGCACACCGGGGCTCTGTGAAAAATTCGTTCACAGATACCTGGGCCCTTACACCGTGCTTGAACGAACGTCTGCGGTGAATTATCGCGTCGCTCCTGTTAGTTCGGCTTCGGACCGCCGCCGTCGCGGTACCGAGATCATCCATGTGTCTCGCCTGAAGCCCTATGTCCGGCGTTCGTACCCTTACTAAATGGACGTCTTGCTGACCGCTTTCGTGAAGGGGGAAAATAGTGTGAGCGCTGACTGTGTCGGTCATCATCTTCACTTGTGCATACAAATCATCGTGATCATCATCATCGGGTTGGATCGCCGGTGTTCGGTTTTTGGTTCGCGCGCCTTTGCTGTAAATACAACAATCGTTCCGTCGTACCTGACGTCGTCTCACAATATATATATATATATATATATATATATATATATATATATATATAGGCATATACATATGCGGTGCATGGCGACGGCAAAAATCAGCCGAGACTGTCCATATAATTGCTATCGCAATAAAACAAAACACCACTGCGATATCCTCGTTATAACGAGGATATCGCAGTAACGGTGTCCTCGTTATAACGTCTGACTTTGGCTGTAGTTTCTTAGCTAAACTATTTCTCAATTAATAATAATGTTTATTTACACGATAAGGAATCTGAGGATTTGGCTACTTTTCTTCCATATACGTGGAGGTCTCCTTTAGCATCTAACGATGGTAAAACAAAGATAACGTTTCTCACGCTCACAACATCACATTTGATAACAAGGGTAACGAGAACTGACTTGACGAGCATGTGTGCCCACGGATGGTCTACGAAGTATCCAGAAATTTTTTCGGAAAAAAAGGAGGAGGGGTGGTTTAACCACCTTTGTGTATGTTGGTGCGTGCGTTTGTATGTGCGCTTGTATATATGTAAATGCAACTTAGTATAACAGAGAGCTGAGCTAGTTGGTAAGTATTCATTCTAAAAAGACAGGGCGTGCAAACAAGGACACAAGAAAGAAGTCAGGGCACCACTTGTACGGCAATCACTGATTGCCGTACAAGTGTGGTGTATAAAGGCCCGAACACACGTAAGCGTTGCAGCGCGTCAACGCGTGACGTTTTGACGTGGCGTCGCGCCCTCTCCCTATGGGGAGAGAGGGCGCGCGGCTACGCGAAGCTGCGCGCCCTCCCTCCCCGTTGGGAGAGGGCGCGACGCCGCGTCAAAAAGTCACGCGTTGACGCGCTGCAACGCGTACGTGTGTTCGGGCCTTAAGGTCCCTTTCAGCTGCGGCCCCTTCTACGTAGGACAAGACGGGCCGATGCATTAGCCAGAGATTGTTGGAACATAAGAGATCGCTAACAGGAGGCTCACCTTCTAATCTATCTTTACATTGTCGAGATTGTAAGTGCACGCCAAAATTCGATGAATGCGCAGTGTTGTACCGGCATAGAAATGAAAAAACGCGCCTGATGATTGAAGCATGGCATATCGAGAATAGTGGTAGCGTATGCGTGAGCCAACCGTCGATTAACTTGCATAAAGATGACATCAAATGCCTTAACAGTTATCTTCCACGTAGACCCCCACGCGTGCCGGATTGATAGGTTCGCCTGTTGCATGGGCATGCGCAGATAAGTTTTCGTGCCTTCTTTCTTTTCCGCCGTTGTGCATCTATTCAGTTGTTAGTCGGCGTTTGTGGTGTCCTGACTTCTTTCTTGTGTCCGTGTTTGCGCGCCCTGTCTATTTAGAATATATAATTGCAAACTTGTTAAAATTTTGGGGAGGGGAGAGAAGGGTTTATAATCACTCCCCCCCCCCTCCCCCTCCCCCATAGCTACGGCAGTGTCTTCGGAGTTTAAACTCTTACAACGAGCAAGTGTCTCACCCTGTTGTTGGATATGATGACCGCCGGCAGTGAATCGTGGATCAGAGACAAGTCGTCCTCCGATTTCACGTGCAGGTTGCAGTACTGGGCCCTGACTCGCTCCGTTCCGTCATCATTGCGAACCACTGTCTCGATGCACTCGTCGAACGCTCCAAGTTCGATAACGGTCGCTTGTAACATACCGTTAGGAATCTTGGCCGATGAATCGACCACTGCAAAGAGGCAAGAGAAGCAGTATCCTTCTTTTCCGAACATCTTACGCGGTTGATGTGGACATTTCGGCAAACGCTGGAATGCTGTGAGGTTTGAGAGACACGGCCACACCGATATTGCGTTGCTGCTCGGTTGGAAAACACTGTGTAAGGGTAAATACGGGGAAATGCACGTCGTACAGTTTGCAGTTACGTTTCCTAATGTATATTAAGCCCTTCACCATTACTATTTATTTGTTTTGTAGTAGTATGCTCAAGCTTTCTTTGCGAGTTCTTGCTAGTTTAATTTTCCTTCTATGTACAGGGGTGGCCAAAATTCCCCAGGGCCGGGATGCCATTGAATTACATGGGATAGCGGCCTGCGAATTTCTTACCCCCCCCCCCCTTCCCCACTGTACCTTCAAAACATAGGAAAAACGTAGCAATTCTCTATTTCATCACAACTGCAGTGCTAGCGTGAAGCGGTGTCACGTACTTAATGCTATGTGGCTGCACACCCACAGTGAAACATGATGTCGTAACCTATTATCATGTATTTGTGCAATTCCCTAAGCTGTTTCTCCGTTCTTGAATATAAAAAACGTCGATTTGTTGTCAGCAATACAAATGAGCCGATGTTACCCTGTACGATATTAAACCCTTCACATCGCCTTGCTAACGCTAATAATAAACAAACTGTGGGAACAAGCTTTCAATGAAAGAGTAATCAGTTTAACTGAGATACAGTAGGCGTCGGCGGAGGTTATCTAGGAAGTGCGAAACTATAGACGTATGCGCAGGTACCCTGTTCATCAAAACATAAACTCATAAGAGGCTTCGTGCTGACGCTCAATACGTTCCTTCCTGGTGCCGGTAAATACATTAGTCTTCGGATGAGTCTCTAAAGAAACACGTGAACGAGCACGCACGCTTGTACGCATGGCACTATTGGAAATTGTTGCTCGTATTCTTGCTTTGTGCTTTGAGCTCGTTGCAAGATTTTTCACTTTTTTTTGTCTGCATAAACACACCACTGAATGAAAAGGCTGATAGCATCGTCATCAACTGCTTTTGTTCTCCCTATTCACGATTTGAAGGTGGCGGGAAAAAGGGGGCTGTGTGGAAGAGCACAGTCCATGCACAGGTAGACAAAATAAGCCTTAGGGAAAGGAAAAAAAAACAAAAAAGGCGCATGAGAGTGTAGTTACGTAGGCTTAGCCGACAATCCACATCAAGCTGAAAGCAGCGGTAACGCGTCGTGCACTTGAGGCTGAGTAGCATTGGGCGTGTTCAGTTCTACGAGAAGGGACCATATATCCGCGCGCTAAGTACTGGTCACTTGAATTCATTTACGGGATAATTTTTATGGCTATCTTGACGGCAGCGACCGGCAGTTGCAGGTTACGCGAAAAGGGTATTTCCCTTTTCACACTCCTGTAGTACATTCACCTAAGTATATATACTGTGGGCATTGAGTGCGCTGTATAGACAAATATCAGGCTAGACCAAACACGTTCGCATTGACGAGGGATGGAGGAAAATAGGGCAGGTAAATAGTCGCGTAACGGAAAACAAGTGCGCGTTATATACAGGTATATCTTAATAAAGATAATTTCTCACCTTAGGTAAATGAGACATATAGACGCAATGGATAAGACAATTTCAGCACGTATACCATTTAACGTTTAAAGAGCCTCCGTCTTAAATCCGCTTTGACAGCATACTCACATCTCAAGGCCCAAGGTTCTAGGTCCTCCATCGCTCTCATAAAGTTCAAGATACCGATGCTGCACTCGCGCGATATGTCAGCTTGCTGCAGCTTGCGAGCAAATCCACCTCCAGCGCTGGCCATGTTGTTGGCAATGAAAGCCCTCGCGGTGTCCAGAAATCGGGCCTTCTTTATAGGCGTGCCCGGTGTTGTCGTGGGTTCTGGGACGACATCGGCCATTGCTGCCGACGTGGTCGAATCATTCTCTCGGTGTTCGGATACCGCGGTCGTAGTCGTGGACAGGGCGTCGGAGTGGCAGTCAACTTTGCCTCCATAATTGGTTATAACATCGAAATGAAAGACTAATATAAACCACAAGACACTTAATTTCATATCGGGACCTTGCGAAAAGCGCTGCGTTTCTGAAGATAGGCTACGCTCTAGATTCGCTGACCGCACTGAAAGACGTAAACAGCTAGCGAGAAGACCAATCTGGCAGTGCTCTAAGCTATGTCATTTTTTTGCTATTTGCTTAAAGACGGCTTTGAATAAGGCCAGCACCTGGCATACGTAAGTATTTCAGCGGCTACGCGCACATTTCATTTTCGTTTCTCAGATCGCTCGTCCAATAACGTTTGTACGTGCTCAGACCTAAAATACGAAGAAAAAGAAGTACTGAGGTTCAGTATCGGGATATACACGTGACTGCCCTAAGTAAAATATAAACATGGTTCCTGCTTGTTTCTATGCTTGTTCAAATAAACAAACATAGAATTTTCGCAAAAGTGCTATTTTATGGACTTGTTTACGCTTGTCCGTCGATGTCAGTATGCAGAAAGCGTCTCCGCTAGACGCACGGGTCAACTGTCGAACATC
Source organism: Rhipicephalus sanguineus (assembly GCF_013339695.2). Classification (NCBI taxonomy): domain Eukaryota; kingdom Metazoa; phylum Arthropoda; class Arachnida; order Ixodida; family Ixodidae; genus Rhipicephalus; species Rhipicephalus sanguineus. The sequence goes on from NC_051181.1 coordinate 119,025,400, forward strand.
CGGCGGGGGTGAACGGGCCACGTGACGCAGTGAATCGAGATATGTAGCGCAGTAGCCGGCGCCACGAATATTGGCAAGCTGCCAGGCTGAATCTTGAATCCGTGAAAATAATTCTTAAGCGATCGCAAGCAGACGCGACTAAGGAGGGGAAAATAAAAAAAAATAACGCAAACAGCATGAACCAAAACTCGGCATGCATACGGCGTGTATATTGATGAGATGAGAACCTTGTCTCACTCCACCGTCGTTACAGAAAGAAACGAAAAGTCATCACGAGACTATGTGTCATGCGAGCCCCTTAGCTGCTTATAAAATGTGTCCGAAGATCAATTCAGTGGATGCCGTTTGAGAAGCTTGCCGCACAGCCACTGTCTCAGAGCATCTGCAGCATATATATATATATATATATATATATATATATATATATATATATATATATATATATATATATATATTGTACTGAATGTGAATGACAGACGCTCCGCTGTTACGGAAGACGACGACGACGATCGGTGGCCCCGTGGTTGTCGCTCGCGCACGCGCTCGCCAGTAGCCAGGCCTGCCTGATAAAGAGCCTTTCGCAAAGCAACGTCTGACCCTTTCTTGACGTACAACACCCCTATTTCAAGTGGTGGAGGAGCCGGGGTTCCCGTCAACCTGGAACTTCGCAATCTGACGCTACCATCGCCTTTCACCATGACTGCTCCTGGCCCTTCGCAAGCTGCCGCAACCACGACAGTCTTCTGTACGGGTGTGCCTCGGCAACGCGACCCACCCGTCTTTCGCGTAAACGACGAGCACGACGTGGAGGATTGGATCGTCGAGTATGAAATAGTAAGCGCTTCCAACAAATGGGACGACTGCGACAAGCTCACGAACGTGCGCGTTTACCTCGCTGATGTGGCCAGCCTCCGGTTTAAAAACCATGAGGGTGAAATCACCAACTGGTCGACGTTTAAGACAACCATCGCCGCGGTCTTCGGGCGTCCCGCCGTGCGCCGGCTTCGCGCGGAACAGCGTCTGCGTAGTCGAGTCCAGCGCAGGGACGAGACCTTTACAAGCTACATCGAGGATGTCTTGTCTCTTTGCAAGCGCGTCGACCCATCTCTCGCCGAAATCGACAAAATCAAACACATCATGAAAGGAGTGGACGATACATTCCAGATGCTCGTCGCTGGAATCCTCAGACTGTCGCCGACGTGGTCCAGCTCTGTCAGTCGTACGACGAATTGCGAAAGCAGCGCGTCTCGACGCGCCGTGCAGCCGAAGATACAGCTGAGGTTTCCGCCCTTGTCAACGACGTCGCCGCTGATCATACTGTTTTACTGCCGCATATAAAGCAGTTTATCCGTGAGGAAGTTGCGCGTCAACTTTCCCTTGTCACCCGAACACCTGAGCCAGTAACATCATTAGACCCACGTCTACGTCAGGTCATTGAGACACAAGTAGCGCAGGCACTACTGCCATCGCCGCCTACCACTACACCGCTGACGTACGCTGCCGTCGTTTCCAGACCACCGGCCCCACCTGTTTCTGGCACCTACCGGGACACCGGGTACTTCTGCACTACGACGCCGCCCACACGCATGGTACCCCATCCTACCTCGCCCACCGGACCTTCTGCCGTTAGCCCATGGCGTACCTTCGACAATCAGCCCATATGTTTTGCGTGCGGTTTTGTGCGGCATATAGCACGCTACTGTCGCCGTCGCAACCTGCAGCCTCAGGACGGTGGGAATTCCACAAATCAAGCTGCTCAGTTTCCCCCACGACCTTCTTCTCCTCTCGCCGACTCGTTTTCCCCACGACGCCCTTTCGACCCCCGCCGGACATCATCGCCCCGTCGCCGATCCGTTTCCCCGAAGCATCGCCGCCCTAGCCCCGCACGAGAGGAAAACTGACAGCCGCAGTTCTGGAGGCAAGAAGTGCGTTGTCGTCGAACTTTTCAAGACCTCCTCTTTATCCGCCCAACGAAATCGATATAGAACTAGAAGGTGTCGCCGTACGTGCACTTGTCGACACAGGCGCTGTCGTTTCTCTAATTAGTGAAAAACTGTGCCGCAATTTGAGAAAAGTCACAACGCCTCTTACCAATCTTGCCCTGCGTACGGCGACCTCGCATTACATCACCGACGGCTCAGTGCACAGCTCGCGTTGTTATTCAAGATGTTTGGTATGCCGTCAAGTTTGTCGTTCTTCCTCGCTCATCCTACGACGCCATACTAGGATGGTATTTCCTTTCTGCCCATCAGGCCCTCGTCGACTGCGCTCGTGCTGAACTGACATTGACGACTCCGTGCCCCGACCTCGACGACCGCAGCCGACGCCCACATCGCGCCTTTGTCCGCCGTTCTAGTGCCTGTGTTTTCGCCTGCTACCACTAATTCGACCCTACTGTTTCAACCATCTATAGCTAGTGCGCGCCGTCGAACCTTCCTCCTCCCATTTGCCATCATCGACTTTTCCAATGGTTCCGCGGCCCTTTACGCGTGCAACGTCTCTGCTTGCCCGTATATCCTACTACGTGGCGAGTGTCTGGGGACCCTCGAGACCTTGGATTGAATTTTCGAAGACCCAATGATGACAAGCCACCACTACCGACTTGTGCCATTACACCTGCAACTGACACCGAAGTTCCTATGGACGTGTTTCGCAAATATATCGACTCCCACCTCACGCCTGGGCAGCAGGAACAGCTGGTCAAGCTCCTCCAGCGTTTTCGAGCCTCCTTCGACCGCGACCAGCCTTCCTTAGGTCGAGCGTCAGCTGTTGTTCACCGTATTGATACCGGTCAACAGGCACCATTGCGACAGCGTCCATACCGTGTGTCAACTGCCGAACGCCGTGTCATCAGTGACCAGGTCGATGACATGCTCAAACGTGGCATAGTCCAACCATCCAGCAGTCCCTGGGCCTCTCCAATTGTGCTGGTGAAGAAGAAGGACGGATCCATCAGATTCTGCGTTTATTAGCGGCGTCTCAACCGAATCACCTGCAAGGATGTCTATCCTCTGCCGCGCATCGACGATGCCTTAGACTGCCTACAGGGAGCAGAATTCTTCTCTTCCTTAGATCTGCGCTCTGGATACTGGCAGGTACCCATGGCGGAGGCCGATCGCGAAAAAACAGCTTTCGTCATGCCCGACGGGCTCTACGAATTCACGGTCATGCCCTTTGGCCTGTGCAACGCGCCAGCTATATTCGAGCGAATGATGGACACGATTCTTTGAGGCCTCAAGTGGAATATTTGCCTTTGTTACTCAGACGACATTGTCGTCTTTTCAACCGATTTTTCGAGCCATTTAACCCGCCTCGAGCATGTTCTCGCTTGCCTCTCCGCCGCTGGACTGCAACTGAACTTGAAAAAGTGCCACTTCGCCGCTCGAAAGCTTACGATCCTAGGCCACGTGGTTTCGAAGGACGGCATTCTCCCTGACCCAGCCAAACTTACAGCCGTTTCAGCGTTTCCCAAACCGACTACCATGAAACAGCTCCGAAGCTTCATTGGTCTTTGTTCTTATTTCCGGCGCTTCGTTCGCAATTTCGCAACCATCATCGCTCCTTTGACCAAGCTCCTCGCCGGCTCTAGTGATCTTTCGGCATGGTCTTCCCCTTGTGACGATGCTTTCAACGAATTGCGCCGCCTCCTTACGTCACCGCCAATTCTGCGACACTATGACCCATCTGCACCCACGGAGATCCACACAGACGCTAGCGGTGTCGGGCTGGGCGCTATTCTTGCGCAGCGGAAAGACGGCTTCCAAGAGTACGTCGTTGCCTACGCAAGCCGAACTCTTAGTAAAGCCGAAAGCAACTATTCGGTCACCGAAAAGGAGTGCCTCGCCATTATTTGGGCGATAGAGATATTTCGGCCTTACGTGTATGGACGCCCTTTTGACATCGTAACTGATCACCACGCCCTTTGCTGGTTGTCGTCACTAAAGGATCCAAGTGGTCGGTTCGCCCGATGGGCGTTACGCCTACAAGAGTACGATATCCGCGTGGTGTATCGCTCCGGCCGCAAACATTCGGACGCAGATGCCCTCTCCCGTTCACCCCTTTTTTCTGACCCTGCCTGCTGCACAAGTCCTCTCTGTGATACCACTGCCCTCACCATCGCCGACATGCCATCCGAGCAGCGCAAGGACCCGTGGCTTGCATCCATTCTGGACATCCTGGCTGGTCGGACCGCTTCTCCTTCTACTCGCACGTTACGTCGTCAAGTCGAGCACTTCACTACTCGCGATGACGTGCTTTACCGACGAAACTACACACCCGCTGGCCGTCCGTGGCTACTCGTCATTCCACGTCACCAGCGGTCCGAAATTTGTTCCACGTTCCATTATGACCCCCAATGTGGCCACGCAGGTTTCCTGAAGACGTATTCTCGGATCAGGCTCCGATATTACTGGCGTGGTATGTACCGTTTTATTCAACAGTACGTTCGGGCTTGTTCCACATGCCAGAGACGTAAGACTCCCCCTCAAAACGCCGGCGGTACCTTAATACCTTTGCCGTGCCCCTCCCGGCCGTTCTACCGCGTCGCCCTCGACATCGACGGTCCCCTTCCGAGCACTGCAGACGGTAACCGTTGGATCATCGTTGCCGTCGACCACCTCACGCGGTACGCCGAAACTTCACCTCTTCCTTCATCTACAGCAAAAGACGTTGCCAGTTTCATTCTGCACAATCTCGTCCTTCGTCATGGAGCACCTCGAGAGTTGCTAAGTGATCGTGGTCGCATGTTCCTCTCAGACGTCATCACAGCATTGCTGCGTGAGTGCCGCGTCGTCCACCGTACCACAAGCGCCTATCATCCCCAAACCATTGGAATGACAGAACGCTTCAACCGCACCCTTGGTGACATGCTGTCTATGTACATCTCGTCAGACCACTCAAATTGGAACCGAGTACTACCGTTTATTACGTTCGCCTATAACACCGCCATTCAAAGCACTACTAGGTTATCCCCTTTTTTTTCTCCTTTACGGACGTGAACCTTCCTGCACTATGGACACCATTCTTTTGTACAGACCTGACGCCTCCGAATCCACGACTCTATCCCAAGCCGCTACATACGCTGAAGAATGCCGCCAACTGGCACGGTCATTCACATCACAAGACCAAGGGCGCCAGAAGCACCACCATGACGCATACACTAACGCTCCTTCCTACGATCCAGGCTCGCTCGTCTCGCTGCGTGTCCCTTCTGCTACTCCTGGCCTTTCCACCAAGTTGGTCCCCAAGTACCACGGCCCATATCGTATACTCCAAAAAACATCACCGGTGAACTACCTCATCGATCCAATGGAACCATCTTCTGACCATCGTCGCCGTGGCCAGGAAATTGTAGACGTGTCCAGACTCAAGCAGTGCTACGACCCTCCCGTGTTTACTGGTCCCTAGGTCGCCAGGATGGCTCCTTATTTCGCGGGGAATAATTGTACTGAATGTGAATGGCAGACGCTCCGCTGTTACGGAAGACGACGACAACGATCGGTGGCCCCGTGGTTGTCGCTCGCGCACGCGCTCGCCAGTAGCCAGACCTGCCTGATAAAGAGCCTTTCGCAAAGCAACGTCTGACCCTTTCTTGACGTACAACACCCCTATTGTTGGGGTTTAACATCCCAAAACCACGATTTCATTATGAGAGACGCGTATGTACATAGGCAATAAAGAAAGAAAAAAAGCGTAGTGGAGGGCTACGGAAATTTTTACCATCTAGTGTTCTTTAACATGCAGCTAAATCTATGTACGCGGGCCTCAAGCATTTTCGCCTCCTTTGAAAATGCGGCCGCCGCGGTGGGAATTCCATCCCGCGACCTGCGGGTCAGCATTCGAGCACCATAACACCTAGACCACCGTGGCTGGTTATGTATATTTTTTGCAAATGACATGGGGTGACGCTTCAGCTTCGCATTTACGACTGGAAAGTGATAGCGTTATCAGGCCCCGTACGAATCGCCTTCTCATTGGCTTGTCATGATTCGCTTCTCCTCGGAGACCTCAACCTTGCTGCGAGGGAAGGACTGTCTGTGCGCGAAACACTGGCTGCTGTACACTCTCCCATATATAGGGTGCCTACTGCGATTACGGTTGCGGTTCGAGGGAGTGCGGAGGGCACTTGCAGTGTTGGGTGTAGTTTGACAATGGTGGCCCTGTCGAGTTCGTCTTATCCACAGGAACCTCGAGTCCGTGCGAGCTGCGTGTTCGTGTGGAATGCCATGAACGAGAGCAGAGATCCTGGGAGCTTCGCCTCGAGACCCATGGATGAGCCTGGTGTCCGGCCGCATCAATTCAGCCGAGCTACGTGGAGCAGCTCGTCCTCGTGATGCCTTGTTTGGCGGCGGGGGTGCTGTTGTGCCTCAGCACAAAGGCCACAATGTCGTCGACTTTCCAATAAAGAAGGATACTGGAAAACGGACTCTTCGCCTAGCCGGGTGTGAACACCTGCGTGCTGCTCATAGCAGCGCATCCCAGTTCGGGGAACATGGAGGGGAGCCAATACCTGCGTGCTGCTCCTAGCAGCGCGTCCCAATTCGGAGAACATGGATAGCAGCCCACGTCTACGTGCTGCTCATACCGGCGCGTCCCAATTCGGAGAACATGGAGAGCAGCCCACATCTACGTGCTGCTCATACCGGCGCATCCCAATTCGGAGAACATGAAGGGAAGTCAACATCTACGTGCTGCTCATACCGGCGCGTACCAATTCGGAGAACATGGCGGAAAGCCATCATCTGCAACTGGCGGAGGGCCAAGAGGACAATGGACGGCTACCCGATTTAAGGCCGTCCCCGTCCGTGGTTAGGAAGTCGAACCGAGTCGAACCAGCCGACGTGGTCGGGCTGGCAGTCATGTTGACTCAGAGCGAAAACATGTAAATACTCTGTAATAAAATATTTCCTTCTTCACCTTGCCCTTACTGACTACTCCGAGCACGATGGACACCCGTGTTCGCACCGGCCACGCAACCCGAGTCCCAACAGCGGTTCCAGAGGTGGGATACAACGACGCGTATTCCCAACAACGAGCCTGAGGGACGACATCGGACCATAAAGGTGGCGGTAGCGATGGGCCACGAACATCATTCATAACAGTGGTGGCAGCGGTGGGATGCCACGACCCCGTATTCTACGCTGCGCACCCGAGAGGGCCTACCTCAATCCTAACACCGCACTGAAAGACGTCAACAGCTAGCGAGAAGACCAGTCTGGCAGTGCTCTAAGCTATGCCCTTTCTTTGGCTATTTGCTTAAAAAGACGGCCTTGAATAAGACCAGCACCTGGCATACGCACGTATTTCAGCGGCTACGCGCACGCTTGCTTTTCATTCCTAAGGTCGCTCATCCGAAAATGTATGTACAAGCCCAGACCTAAAATACGAAGAAAAAGAAGAACCGAGCTTCAGTATCGGGATATACACATGACCCATAAGGAAAACATAAACATGGTTCCTTAAGGTCTTCGGCACCACGCTGGGGAAATTAAGCCACAATCTGCAGTTTTATTCTGGCTTGGCAGTGCTATGGTCCCCGGGCGCACAAGCATAAAATTTTCACAATGTCCTAACTTGTGGGCTCATTTACGCGTCTCCGTCGATATTAGTATGAAGAGAGTGTCTCCCCTTGACGCACGAGTCAACACTCGAACATCCGGCGTGATGGAACGGTAGATGTGCCGCAGTGGACCGCGATATGTAGCGCAGTAGCCGGCGCGACGAATATTGGCAAGCTGCCACGTACGCGGTATCTGGAATCCGCGAAAATTATTCTTCAGCGATCGCGGGCAGACACGTCTAAGGAGGGGAAAAGTACAAAAAGAAGGCACAGAGCGCGAAGTATAAGCTCGGCATGCATACGGAGTGTATATTGATGACAAAAGAACCTTGACTCATCCCACCATCGTTAGATAAAGGAATGAGAAGTATTCATGAGTTTATGTTTTGTGCGAGCGCCTAAGCTTCTTGTACAGTGTTTCCGAAAATAAGTTCCGTGAACTTCATTGGAGATGCTTGCAGCCTAGCCACTGAATCAGAGCTGTGGCGTTCGCAGAATATTTCCTTTGCAAAAGACTTGGAGGACGCTTGTGCTTTATCCTGAAGAGTGTAACGCGACAGCGTTATCAGGTTCTGTTCGCATCGCCTTCTGATTCGCTTGTCATAATTCGCTTCTCGGTGGGCACCTCCACCGTGCTACCTTGCTGTGTGGGAAGGAACGTCTGTGATCGTGACATAGGTTGCTGTAAGCCTACTTCTATTACAGTTGTGAAGCACCCGCTAAGAGTCTGTAGCGGGCGATTACGCGCAACGCAATGCGCAACGCAACGCAATGCAATGCAATGCAATGCAACACGCAATTCAATATGCGCACCATATCTGCACACTTTGCTGATGCTATGGATTATGATGATAATGGTGAATTCTAACTCAGCCTTTATAATGGGTTGGCAGCTTTCAACTACCCACATTGAGTGAGGGTAAAACTGAGCAAGAAAATTACACCATCTCCCGCTAAAGGGGACCATGAGGCGATGCGAAGCCGGAGCACTTGCACGATCGCGTTCCGTTGGCGTTCGTTGGGAATGCTACCGACCTCGCGTCGTGGAACGCGAAGAGGGACGCTATGCGCGTTATATCTTCCATCTAGCCTGGCCGTTAATTCTCACAGGGCGAGCGGGGAACGCGGTCGACAGGCGGGCGAGAGGGGGGCAGCGTAGGAGCGGAGAAAGGGGAGGGGACGCGCATGCGCTCGAGCTCATCGCGGCGTTGCGCAGGAGAGAATTTCGGCATGTCTAGCCCGCGTTTCAGAGGAAGAGTGGAAAGGGGGAGGGTAGAGGGAAAGTGGAGAGGTGAAGTGGAGAGGAGGTGTGTGGAGAGGGTATGCGCATGCGCAGTAAGGGTGGTCACGCCGCACACCACCACCACCGGATTGAGGTCCGCCTTAAGATACTTCGCATCTAAAAACGAAGGCTGGCGGAAGGAACGAGCAAGACGCCACTGGCGCAGACTCGTTCTTTTTTTCGCGCAGTTTTAACCTCACTCAAAGTATGAACCAACTAGCCCGCAAGAACCCCATACTGAACCACCCACTCGCTGCTCTATTCAGATGGTGTGACGCCCGGTGTGATTCCATGCTTCTGCCACGCAGTATTACGCAGTTAGATGCCATTTGAACATGCCTACATGTGCCTCATTGACATTTTAATGACTAGGTGAGTATTTGTCGAGTTAGAAACATAATTAGGACTAAGTAACTAAACCTCATTAACGAAAAAAAATTAGTAATGGCTACTGCAGTATACTGGGAACAATATGAACTAGGTGTGCATCGCGTAACGACGTTCCTCTTTTCTTAAATCGTGCTGCATGACATTTGGAACGCCCCGTATAAAAGTAATAATAGTGAATTAAGCTGAATCAACCGAAAATTATAGCTAATTAAATGTGAACTAATGTACTAGGCGTACGCAAGTGAATCAAATCTGAATTACTAGTGAATCAAATGTAACTGCATGAGTGCCCCGTAAGAGCATAGGCTTTCGCCTGTGCTGAATTTTGGGCTTCCACGGGACAGAACAGGCAAGCAAACTTTTTTACGGATAATTTTCCTAAGTTGAGTTGTCGTAGTGTGTTAGGCATTTAACGGAGTGACGGAAGGGTACCGTAGTTGACACGTATTATTTTATTACTTTGGCACAAGAGCAGATATCAGAATATAACACTGTGGCAACGTTTCGCAGCAGTCAAAGTTACTGAAGAATCGACATTAGCAAGTGCCGGTATTATACGGGTGAATACAGCCCCCTTCAGACAAAATCCTACACTTTTAATCTCCCAGCGTAAATTTCGTCTAAAATATAGTTTTATATGATCTTTGAATGCCTTATTTTAAATTAATAATGGGTTTTACTAATTTCAGCTCGTAAAATGGTCTTTTTTTAGTTTTGATCAAGAAACTCACACGGTCCCTTGTGCATTCGCCTTGTGCTTCGAGTCGCCTAAGACGACTCGAAGGCGAAATCCATCATCATTATCGTCATCACTATCATCATTATCGGAGCTTGAGTGGTCACCAGTTTTTACATCTCACGCCGCGTTTTCATGGCCAGCGTCTTTGCTGATGCTGTGGCTGACGATGATGACGAGTGCACAGTGTCTCTTCCTGAGGCGGTTGCAAGCACTGCACTGGTGCAGCTCAATCATTTGTAAGGGGTGGGGGCTTTCAACCAATCAAGCGTTACGCAATTCACAAGTGTAACACTTGGTGCGGCGCTACGCTTCTGCAGCACTGTGTATATTTATTTACCTATTTTCAATGCCTCTGCTCTCAATCAAGAGTGTAACAGGAAGACAACACAAAAAGTCTATATCAAAATACAGTAAAGGCATAAATAGGCAAGTATGCAAGTAATAAACGTACTATGATTATAGGAAGGGCGGGATTACAATAACAACAAGACAGTGGTTACATAAAATTTACGCAACACATATCTCATGCGTTTCTCTATTAGCACACTGCAAGTTGACATTATATAAAGTACACCTGTTAACATTTATTACGTAATGGTTACATCTGTTAACATCACTACTGACCCGACATGACGATTGCATAGGATCTATTTCCGAAGTGTTTGTAAGCACTGGCTATACCTCTGTGGTAGAATACTTGACTGGCACGCAGAATACCTGGGTTTGATTCCGGCTCGAGCCCTGACATTCATTACATGATCTATTACGTAATTTATTAAGGTCACGTAAGTTTTTGTAACTCACGCCGTGCCTTAAAGCCAGAGGTTGGTGAGGCACTTACGGCTTTCGGCTTAAAAAGAAGTTGTCCAGAAAACTCTATTTACTTCTTATAAAATGTTTCCTAGTAACGTGTCACATACGTAAATATGTACAGCGTGCCATAAAGTGATAAATCAGATGTTCGAAGGCTACCCATACGTATGAGTTCCGTATAAGGATGGCCGACACCGCCGCCTGTGAACACTGCGGCGACGAACAAACAATTCGGCATATTCTGTGCGACTGTCCGGAGTATAGCACACAGGGACAATTTCTTTGTCATGCTTTCAACAAGTTAGAAGACCAGCCTCCATCAGAAGAAAGACTACTACGTCATCGTCCTGACATAAAGTCGCCGAAAAAGGCCTTACAAGCGCTACTAGGCATCTTGCGATCTACTGGCCTGTCAGAACGCCTCTGAGTGTAACGCTCTCGTGTGTGTGTGTGGCTGTGATTGTTTTTTCCTTATTTATTTCCTGTCTCTCTCTTTCAACCCCCTATTTCCCAACCCCAGTGCAGGGTAGCATACCGGATACTACCTTCTGGTTTACCTCCCTGCCTTCCTATTCTCTTTCTCTCTCTCTCAGATGTTCGCTTAGGGCAAAACAGTTGTGGTGTTGCCTTTCCGATCTGCTTCCTTTATTAAAAGATTAAAGTCTGGATACGCCTTTACAGTGTTTCTAGTCACTTTCGCCATACTTAAAAATGTCTTCGCTACAGTGACATGACTAGTTATAACCTCTGGTACATGATAATAGATTCCACAAGACACTGCTTCACTTCATACACACCAGTCTTACGGCGCACACCTAATGCCCATATGCACACAAAATACGAGGGTTATTAAAAAAGGAAGTGCCGTTTGGTCCCCCAAAAATAAATATTCGTTAGTATAACTTTTTTATTGGCTGGTTTAGTTTAGCACAAGACTACTTCACTTTTCTACATAATCACTGTTAAATTCAAAGCACTTTTCGTGCCGCTGGACCAGTTTCTTTAGTCCCTCTGCATAGAAGTTCGCCGCCTGGGAATTCTTTGCTGTTTGAGTTGGTCGGTAAGCATTTTTAGTACCCCGCCTTGCACACACTGTGATATCTGGGCTTTTCAGTTACAATCTTGCACATTGTAGTGCTGCTGACAAGAGGCATTTCATCCGACAGACGACTAACTGTCAGTCGTCGATCTAATCGCAATGCCCGGTCCACTTGTAAACAGCTTCATTGGTCTGGATTCTTGCCCCTTGCACTCCGCTTTTATTCGTGCACATTTGTGCGGCCATTGTGAAGTCTCAACACGATTTTATTATATTTCCTCGACTCATCACTTCATGTCCGTAAACTAGGCACAATTCCGAATAAATGTCAGAAGCTGGTGATCCTTTTGCAAGCAAAAATTGAACTCCACAACAGGCGCGAGCAACGACTTTCGCAGACATTGTCGTTTGCATTCCCTGACAAGCAGACGACTACTGAGTCAGAACAGTAACTTCAGTACCTTCGCGAAGAATTAACAGGTGGCGCTGCACAATTAAATCTTCATTCTAATGTGTAAATATTTAAATATTAGCAAACGGCCCTCTTTGAATAGAGAGAGAGAGAGAGAGAGAGAGAGAAGGAATGTAGGAAAGGCAGGGAGGTTAACTAGACAATGCATCCAGTTTGCTACCCTACACATTGGGAGGGGGAAAAGAGGAGTAAAACAGAGAGACAGAGAGAAGGATAAACACATGTCACATCACACACACAGCGGCCGCCTGTGAAACTTTGAATAGCCCTCGTATTATGCCTTCAGGGCAAGCTTATGTCGCAATAAAAATAGAAGTGTTTCCAAATTCGTACTGAGTACTGCAACTGAGAATGTTTAATAGCTGGCTCTAAGGAGGCATACGACGACATTTGAAAATAAGTTACACTTATTTTGCCGACTACTTACGCGATATTGAAAAGCAGCACTTGCGTAGCGATGATGGAGAAGAAAACATCAACGTTGATAAATTGAATACTACAGGTTGGCGTTTGAACTGGCATTTTGTAGCGTTAGCTACACTTGCCTAGCCGGAGCCGATTTCGCGTGGAGCGTCATGAACCGTGCTGCGCACGCGCGAGGATCAGTGATGTCACACAGCTGGGTCACCGGAGCTGGCATCTTACGCGCTCTCCAACACCGCCGCGCGCGGCTCGCCGCTGCTGGTCTGCGCATTCGGGAGGAGTGGCGTCGTAGGCGCGGCAGACACGCTGGCGCCGGCGCGCGCGCAGACTCCGCCACCGCCGCGCGCGGCTCGCCGCTGCTGGTCTGCGCCGCATTCGAGAGGAGTGACGTCGTAGCCATACACACAGTGGCGCGGGCGCGCGCGCTGATGTTCGCCTTCGCTGTGCAGTCGCCGTCTGACGCTGCGCTGGGGCCGCTTGATAGCGCCTCTGACTGGCGTTTGCAGGTGGGTAACGCCATGGAGAAGGAGAGCGCAAATGTTGCTCGACGGCGCAGAAGAGGCGAGAAGCTTATCTCATTGGATCCCGAAGTAGTTGCCACGCAATTAGCGGTTCAGCGTACGAAGAATGAACAGAAGAAGGCTAATAATCCTAGACAATCTGGAAAGCTAAGAATAATCAGCTGAACCTTTGCTAACGCTACGTATATCCTGGCATAGCCGAGCTAAGCCACTGCAAATTTTTTTTTCACCAAAGCTACGTTTATCTACTTAAAAAAACCTATCAGACATTAACTATCTAAAATTTGACATTCATTTCAAGGAGAAAACTTCAGCCTAAATCGAGACAGATCACGAAGAAGAGATGAGACAAGTGCTTGCCTCACCTCTTTCTTCTGTGTGGTCCGTCCTGGTTTGCGAATTTTTCACCTTGAAAGTTATGTACCAACTAGGCCTAAACGAAGTTTTATTTAAATGTGACAAACAGATTGTATATCGAGGTGGGGGGAGGGGGGGGGGGGGGGAGTGATGACACGGAAACACTCACTGTCCCAGTAGTGCTTGGAAATTGTTGAACAGGGAATGTTACTGGAGCTAACGTTTCGACAAGTGGACTTGTCGAGACGTCGTAGTAGTTAGTATACGTGTTGAGTATTACGTGGTAGTACGAACTTTAGTAACCCTACAGTCTCGAAAATAAGTCACAGTACTCAGTACTCGAAAATACATCGCGCTTTTTTTTTAGATCAGGCAGCGTTCTGAAACGGCACAACTCTTTTCCTTGTATGACTCATGAGCCAACTATCGCTACATAAGTAGTGTGTTATCGCAAAAACGGTAAAAGCAAAATATAGCTGAATGAACCAGCGAATTAAATTTTGTCTTGAAACATGCAAGACCTAAAGACACCAATTCAGCAGCACCCGACTACAGTGAGTACAATGACAATTATTATTTGGCATCTTAAAATGTAATATATCGTGCTGTTCTTCTGAACTCCGGATAGATTTTGTCAGCCTGATTATCAGGACTACACTTTGGATTGTATGTACAGTACGGTCCACTGTTAAAGGAAACACTCCAATGAGCACCTTTCATTTTGCTGGCTCTCTAACAGCAAGTGGACAAGGAAACATTGTTCATGCACTGCACGAGTCTGTCAAAAAGTGGCAGAACTGTCAACCGGCAGTAGTTTTATGCAAATCTAAGCCACTATGTTTTTGCAAGAGAGCGACATCCGAACATGCCCTGCACGCAAGTGTTCCCTTTAACAGTGGACCCGTCTGTACATGTGGCTGTATTGAACCCCTCCCTGAATGCGCAACTTTTCCAATTCACTTTAAGTGAAGGGGTGGGGGTAGGCATAAATCTGAACTGATTTGCATTGAAGGCGGCGCAATCCAACAGTACTAAAACGTTACGATCAATATTTGGAAGCCATTCCACGCGAACTCTATTGCACCAGTACACTACATCGCTACGAAACAAGCAACCGATAATTGAGCCTGCCGTGGGATGGCTTTAGGCCCGTAGCCAGGAATTTTTTTCGGGGGGGTGGGGGGCACTTGCTGAAAGCCTTGACTATTTGAGAAAAACGCCTGTTTTCATTATTTATTTTCGGTAAAACACCATGTATCATAATTTTTTTCTGGGGGGGGGGGGGGTCCTGCCCCCCCGGCTACGAGCCTGAATGGCGTACTCTCCCCCTCGTCCGAGGATTTAACCCCCCCCCTCCCCCACAGCAAACCTTTAACCACCCCCCGGGAGGTCCCGACACCCCCCAAAATGTTATTTCCCTCATTACAGCCTGGCACCCGTTTGTAAACTCCCCTACACTTTCCCCGAATCAAATTTCTGGATAAATCCATGTCCCCGCCTCCTCTTTCCTGGTAACTTGGGAATCTCACGCGTTGGCTTGCACAGTGTCACAGACGCTGAACCACTTCGAACGGGTATCGCGCTGAGAAGCACATTTCCTAGTGAGCAAGCGAAATGTATTTTATGCAGGGGCGTAGCCAAGGGGGGGGGGGTTGGGGGGGTTCAAACCCCCCCCCGAAATTTTTCAGTTTTGCTTGCGTATATAGGCATGTACACATACAAACGCACGCACGAACACACAAAGTATGGTTGAACCCCCCCCGAAAAAAATTTCTGGCTACGCCCCTGATTTTATGCGACGGTGGTGTTACCGACGGTGGGATCTGAAGTGCCCTTTCTGCTTCAAAGGGAAGAACTTGTTTCTTTCTTCCTTTCCGTAAAGAAATTTTCAAGGACTGAAAGTTGGCAAAAGAGCGAGCATGGAGCGACATCTCTCGGCTCCGCAGTAAGGCGTTAGCATACATTTCGGGGGAGAGTCGTGCATCGAGGGAAGAAGGCGCGTAGATACGAATGCCGACCTTAAAACGTGGCCTTCAAGACCGCCACGCTGACCGTCTCGGACGTTGTATTTGAAAGGGCGCTATTTCGCCTATCGTCAAGAGATGGCGCTGCGCCTTCTCCGACTCTCGTACCTGTCGCTGCGAAAGTAACTTTCAAATTCTAGCGCACCTACGTTCTTTATTCTGTGCTTTAAAGGTGACAGTTATTGCCCTGTTTGAAACTCGCCAGGAAAATATTATGCAAGTATACTGGTCGGGCTCTTCGAAGGTTACCGAAAAATCCTGAACAGAGGGCTTACGATGAAAAATCATGATTACATCAAAGTAAATTGTCAGGTGGGGCGGGCTCTCAGAAACGTTGAGACTAAGCTAACTAATATTTAATTAACTAAAATTAGTTAAAACATTCTAGGTAATTACTACACAGCATATATTGCATTTGAAAAATTCTAGGCCCCAGTCCACAATTCGTACCCACTTTGAACATAATCCACGGTGACACCACTTTCAAAATAATCACTCCCAAAATGGGCTCCAAAATACACGGGCGTTGCTGCTACTTTCAAGTTTCTATGCACCAAGCAACATTTCGTTGCAAAGGTAACTGGTGCAACCGTAATACTTTTTTTAGTGCTAGCTTCATGTTGCATATTTGCAAATTCGCGCCACCCTTCGATTTCGTTCTAAGAAAATGTGCCATAATATAACTAATTAAAGGAGTACTGACACGAATTTTAGATAGTTTCTGATTGTTGCTCTAACGAAAAACACTGGTGTCGAGAACCCTAAAAAGAGCATTGTGGTGCCTGGGAATGCCACGAATATATTTTTAATACCGCTACCTTAAAAAAAAGCACTTTCGGTTTCGATATCGAGGGGCGGCTACGTGTCATTGCAGTGTGTCGTCATGGGAAGACAGCAACTCGCGACGTACTAGCGGCTGATCTCTCACCTGCTTGTGGTGCAGGTAAACAGTGATGAGTGAATTGTTGTACAGCAACTCCGACAGTAATTTCTGCGATTTAGGCTACATGCAGGACGCAGAATTCGCAAACTCAATGGAACTGAGTTGACTCGTCGGGATAATGTCCATTGCAGTGGGGCTAGCTTGCAAATGCTCAGCGATGAAAACTTTAAAATCAAAGTAAAATATTTTATAAGCGTTGCCTGACTCAGCTGTGTGGGGAGCGTCAACACTGCATACCGAGGAAACGCAAAATCTCTCTTTTGCGATGTCTCAAAATCGTGTCAGTACTCCTTTGAGTGATTTAGCAAATCTTACTTATTAACTATTCACTTTAGTATATCAAGCTCACCGCCTAATTCCAATATGTACTGTAAAATAATTAGAGAGAACGAAGATAAATTGAGTTATTGATGACGCATTTTGAACGAATGTCGCAGTCTCCAGTTCACCTCATCTATAGCCTCCATCTACTTTCCATCCTAATCAACCCCCCAGTTAAGACCACAGTAAGAATTTCAATAAATAAAAGATAGAAAAGAGCTCAAAAGTCAGTTGGTATTGAGTGTTCACAAATGAATACAACTGCTTTGAATTTCGCCACGACAATATTCGGGATTAGTAAAACACATGATCCCGATTCCCGAGTGTCGAGGCTTAGTCACGAATTTTAAATAACTAATATTACATGAGGAACTAAGTCATCGTCGCAGGACGCTCCGCTGATATAAAGAAATGTTAGATTAGTAGCTCAACCACAAATAAAATGACATGGCGCAAAACCATGTAAGTACATGCATAGCGAGAGTTAAAGGAGTACTGACACGAAATTTAAATATTTTCGGCTTGTTGCTCTAAATAAAAACAAGGGTGTCGAGAACCCTTAAAACAGTGTCGTAGTTCTTGGGAATGCATTGCATATATTTTTTATACTACTACCTTAAAAAAAAGCACTTTCGATTTCGGTATCGAGGAGGTGGCTTCGCAGTGACGTGTCAACGCAAGTCTGACGTCACGGAAAGACTGCAACTCGCGACACACTAGCGCCAGCTCTGTCACTTGCTGTCAATCGTACGCGGTTCACGTAAACTACGATGAGTGAATTGCCGTCCAGTGGCTCCAACAGTGATTTCTGTGATTTAGGCTGCGTGCAGGATGTAGACTTCGCAAACCCAGTGAACTAGGTTGACTCCTCGTGATAATGTTCATTGAGGTGAGGCTGGCTTGCAGATGCTGGGTGACGAAAGCTTTAAAATCAAAATAAAATGTTTTATACGTGTTGTCTGGCTCCGGTGTGTGGAGAGCATTGACAGTGCATATCATGAAAACGAAAAATTTCCCTTTTGTGGTGCCTCAAATGCGTGTCAGTATTCCTTTAAGATAAAGAGTACCGGGTCTTATTTTGTAAATAAGAATTTACGCGACGGAACAAAAATAATCATCTTCGTAACACATTCGATTAGATTAAATGAATGCGCAACCGAAAGGCGACACAGCTAGGTCACGTAAAACTGAAAAGAAACTGAAATTTACTGGGCAAAGCCATACGAAATTGTTGAAAATGTTATATATTATGGCATTCTCGGTGAGTCGACGTTGTACTACACCGCCTGCTATCTATTTAACAATTTTACGCAATATTTTTAAAGCAAATTCATGACCCATTACATTCTGTAAAAGGGGATAGCCAGCGAAGCTGTGTAACACACATCACAGAGGTCACACATAACTTTGACGAAAGGTACAGAAAGGCACAGAATTCTGGGATTTAGTGTATGCTTCTTTGAAGCACTTTCATCTCGATTTACGTGGGTCAGAAGTGCAGCATGCAGGTTGTTTATTTAATTATTTACACACTAAATAATTAATCAACCTTTTCAAATTATTTAACTTTTTCTGTTCATTTTTAGCGGACCAGTGGTGAGTAGTGGGTTTTGCTCAATTTCTGTGGTACATACCTACTAGGGATTTTCTGTTCAGTAGGTAACCGTTGACAAGGTAACGTCTTGGAGCTACGAGTGGTACAGTTATATGCGACTTCGCTGTAGAAAAAATGTGGGCAGTTTGCACTTAGTCGCGCAAAGGTTGTCCATCGAAGCACGGACCCGTCGCCGCTCGTACTCACCGTCGACCGACACGTCTAGCTTCGAAATGCGTGGCTTCCACCTCGGGAGTACGCTGTCAGGCTGTGCACTATATAGCGGAGGTTGCGCGCGATGTCTCCGTCGGTGGACGTGGCTTAGCTACAGCGCATCCGGGGCTTGGCCAGGTGGTGCGGTATCTGGTCGCTAGACGACGCGATGCTTGCTTCCTCTTCCTTTCTATCTTTTTTTCTCTCTACTTCTTTCTCTCTTCTTCTCTCGTTGATGCTCTCTGTGTCTCTTTTTTCTTTCTGTATTTCTTTCTCTCTATTTCTCTTTATCTCATTCTTTTTGTGCTACGCTTTACTATCTCCCTCCTCCTTTCACCCCTCCTCACCATCACACTTCTCCTCACGTTCACTACCCTTTCCCGCCCCCTTGCTACACTATACTATACAAGGCGATGCTGTGCTCGGCAAGCGTGCCTGGATAGCCGAGTGGTTAGGACGCTCGTCTTCAGATCGAGGGTACGCGGGTTCGAATCCCGCCTCGTGAAGAATTTTAGGGGCGAAGCTCCTCTTAGTCTAACCTTGTCCCGTCTCTGTTGTCCGGCGTAACCACCTTTGCAAACTGCCCACTACTTCGTCTTTGCAAACATCCCACTACGATCCATCACAGATCCATTACTTCACCGACCATAAAGCCGTTATAATGAAGGGGGAACGGAAGCCACCTTTGCAAACTGCCCACTACTTCGTCTTTGCAAACATCCCACTACGACCCATCACCGATCCATCACTTCACCGACCATAAAGCCGTTATAATGAAGGGGGAACGGAAGCCACGTCTAGTTACCACTTACGATTAATAAAATTTCTTGTATAAATATATACAGTGTGTGTCACGTCTTTGATGATGTACTGGGCTATCGCTTTGATTACTGCTGGGCGAAACCACTGAAGATTTCACGGTGTAACCATGATTGCTTCAGGAGCTTCGCCCAAGCTCTTCATCATTCACCCGTGGATATGTTATGAATTTTTTCTCTTTCCCCTTCTTTATATCTTTCTTTTCGTCTTTTTCACTTTGCTCCTCTCTCTCTCTCTCTCTCTGTACTCGTTCTCAGAGATATTACAGGCCATGCCATAGCGGTGAGTAGCGGGATGATGATGATACTTTTCGGGCGCGGTCACACACTTTACGCCGAGCTATAACAGCGTCGCTGTTAAAAAGTGCCGCATCGACGGGACGCAACGTTTTAACGGCATGAATTCCTCTTTAAGGGCGGTGCTTATATATAAACTTCTCTGAAGTTTCGTGGTGGCACTGGTGCGAATGGTAGCTTCTTCCTTACGCACTATACCCTTCGGATTTATGCAGAACTGATCGGAATAAGCTGTAATTATCGACATGTCCACATATGACATTGCAATGAAACTTTATGCGTTTTATTAATACTAGTGACAATTTGACAGGCGAGTAAACATTTTCCAATGGACTAGCATTCTCTTTAGGATGTCACGAAATTGAATCTATAAAGTTTCTTCTCTGCCAAAGGCTCGAGATGGAGAGATCCAGAAGAACTGAGATGAGGAAGGCCAGTGCTTTACGTACGTTGAAGTTTTGAATGATGACAGGCCCAGACGCAAGAATGGCTCGTTGAAGTGTGAAGTATGCAGTGCTCTATAGTTCAAGTCAGAAGCAGCTTAAACATACCGCACGGACCGTACACTCTTCGCGGCCGAGTCCCATTCACACGGAGGAGTCCGCTAAACACCGTCGTCCGCTGAACCACGCAACCACACCTCCGTCATTCATTCCGGCACGAACGAGCGAAGACGAGAGTATAAGCACATCGCATGACGCAATCCCAACTAGCGATTGCACTGAATGGATCGGGGGCTCTTGTTTTTCTTCGTCTCTCCCAGTCAGAAGCATTGATGCATGGCAGGTTCCTATAGCGGGCAAGCCCTATCCGTTGTTGCCCCGCCATGGGCGGGTCCCTGAGAACTGCGACGGACCGGCCGACAGCTTCGGCGACTAGTTAACAAGGCAGCGGAGACAGAAATGAGCCGGCGGCTCAGTGCACCTCTCCAAAGGAACCGCGTCTTGTCTACCCCTGCAACAAACAAATCAACACCGCTATCTGACTACACCTCCGCAACCATTCCGCAAGAACCATTGTGCGCTCTCATCTACACCAGTGTTCGCTCGTTAAACTTCAAGGCTGAAGTTGAATATTACTGTTTGCTGGCTGCCTCGTCGTGGAACGGCTAGTAAAACTATCACCACATTTTTATGCTGCGTGTTAGACACTTCAACTCTTGTTACTCTCGCTTTTAATCCTTTATAAGCGTAGAAGTAGATGTGTTTATGCAGCACCTGCTGTGAGACATGTACAATGTTGATGCGACTTTCCATACGTCATACCAGGCCTTTTCAACGCCGCGATAGCCATAAGACGACGGCATACAGTCATAGTATCATTGCAGCGGCATCGCGAAAGCTAGGAGATAAAGTAAATATAGGCTTAAAGAATAGATAAAGTGAAAGTGGCTGAAAGTATGCGAGAAAAACGACAACGCAGTTTCAGGAAAACCACCGACTGAGATCATCCCGACGCCCTCTAAATGAAAGCTCCCTGGGTTCTCACTAATGGATTACCTTGAGTTACAGTCTTGGAATGTTCCGCGTACGACTTTACGATGCCTCTCAGAATTCTGGGGGACGCCTGCAAAGCGATGATCAAATGTGCAGGACAGAACGTCTGCATTTACGAGTTCCTTCGGAACTCGTAATGGAAATCTCGATTTATATAGGCAGCTGTATACGTTTCACAGTATATACACTAACACTTTGCATCCATCGTGCATGCCGGGAAATATTAAAACATTCAAGTGGACTAGATTAACTATATATATATATATATATATATATATATATATATATATATATATATATATATATATATATATATATATATATATATATATATATATATATATATATATATATATATATATCCTCAGAAGGCACCACAACATTCTACTTGAAAGCGACAAGTTACGATGTGTTTTCCCGGAACCTCCACGCGTTGTCTACAGACGGGCGAAGAACATTAGAGATATTGTAACGTCCTCTAAAGTCAACACTCCTGAATTCACAGGCAGCGGCCCCTGCAGCGAGCCTAGGTGCAAACTCTGTCCAATGATGAACAAAGTGTCCACCGTCACAAGTACCGCGTCTTCGTTTTCTTATCAGATAAGAGGCAACTTCAACTGTGACAGCGCGAACATAATCTACCTTCTCGAGTGCACCTTATGCCATGCACAGTACATTGGTCAAACTGAGACTGCGTTCAGGATGAGAATCAATAATCACAGAGCACACGTAAAGGCTCTACCGCACCTTCCTCTATCTAAACATGTTAATAACCTTGGCCACCCCTTCCATACATTTTCCGCGGCGGTACTCCAATCCAATTTCAAAACCCATTATGACCGGGAGGCTCGTGAATCATACCTGATCCACAAATTTAACAGTGTCTCTGGTGGCATAAATGAAAGCATAGGCCGACTATCATGCTTGACCTGCAACGAACCCGAAAAATTTGATTCTGCCGGCAACTAGGTGACCGATTCCCAAGAAACTTTTGTACTCGGGATGCAGAATTTGAAGCATCCGTTTACCCTGATGTGCATGCATGTACACATGTGATTACACACGTCGCGCATTGTGCTATTCGAGCCTGGACTCATATCTTGATAAATACATATGTCATTAAGTTTGGTACTGTGATTACGGGTATTACGTGCGTGCTCGTTCCCCCCTTCCTGCAAGTACGAATGCGGTACCCCCCCCCCTTTTTTTTTCTTTATTTTATTTTTTTTTCCCGCTTGAACATCGGTTGTTGGTTCATATGAGTACGTATGTGCATGTGTATGTATATCCGTATGTATCTATATGTGTGTGTGCATGTACGGATATGTACATGTATATGTATATGTTTATCATGTCTCTTGATTGAAAGAAATATGTCATGTGCCCACACATTGCGCCTAACAGCAGCTGTCCTCAATCTTGTTCACCGGCCAGTCGTATCCTTCTTTTTGAGGGAGGGCTATGGTCATTACCGCGAGCACCTGAAGATGCTCGCGGAGACCGGTCGACTTCAAAAGCCGTACCGAACCCCCTTCTCTAAAAGGCGCATGGATGGGCAAACACTTAACTGCTTTTGACGCGCTTTTTGAAGGTAGCCAGGAAACGCGTGCGGCACGTTTACATCCGGCGTCCGTGAGCGTATTCTCCTTTAGTCCCGTAGTTGATGGGACTCCCCATTTAGCGTGGTAAGTGCGTTCGCATCTTTGTCATTTTTTTCTTTTTTTCCCCTCCGCCTCTCGTTCCGAACCACACACGTAGGTTCGTTTCGCTGTTTGTTATTTATTTTGTGTATGTTCTGACCCCGCCTATACTCTACTCTTCACAGAGTGCAATGCTGTGTGTGTCACCTTGTATGCGTGTCGCTCTCTCCCTGGGATTTGTTTGCTGTTGTTGTTGTTGTTCTGGTCCCTCCCATGTCATAGTCCAACGAATCACGATGGTGTGTCTACATCTATGTATTGACAAAATCTGTACTTAAACCCGTACGCCATGTACGAATGCATTCTTTGATAAAGGCCGGTCCCCGGCCGAAAGCTCAGAATAAATGTTATGTTTTTCACTGTGACTAGTTTTCTTTCATATATATATATATATATATATATATATATATATATATATATATATATATATATATATATAGACAGCCGAAACGGCCACGGGCTTTCAGACAGGTGTGGTCGCCATCTACAATCGTGTTGTTGATGTGAAATAAGGCGTGCTTTAAGAGCACGTTTCACATTAAGGAACCAGGATCTTGAGCCACGTTCACATTGTGAACGAATCCGCAAATGACGAAAAATGCGCGGCTTTTACGCTGCTCTTATGCAAAATAATCAATGGATTTACGTATTCCTCAAGAAAATGAAAGTGCAATGATGTAATAGACACCTCTTCATTGTTTTCTTGATACTTTCAATAATTCGGCAGTCCGTCAAGTCGTACAGTATTTCCGGTCCTGTGAAATCCAAATTAACGAGCTTTTACTTTATATATATATATATATATATATATATATATATATATATATATATATATATATATATATATATATATATATATATATATATTGTCACTACAGTCTTGCACGATGACAGTGACAACAAACTCAAGAAATATCTTCACTCTCTAGAGCAATGACCCATCTGGTATGTTGTTATGTGACACAGTTACTGCACCGTATGAAGTCAGCGGTGCAGAGGCCATTAAAAAACAACTAAACTTTGCCTCGTCTCTGTCATGTTGTTTAAAGGTGTTCTCGTCTTTTATTTGGCGCACGCTTGTAAACATTTTTTGAATAACTCCATTGTTCCTGCTGCCATTTGTGCGGTAACGTTGGTCTGCTATACATTAAGTCTTGAATAATTATAGTTTAGAACTATTTAGCACCATGTGAGTCGGCAACTTTATTCATGAGGGCAACACACCCGCAGATCACTATGCGACGATACCTCCATGTTGCGGCTCACGGTGCGTACGCCTATAACCCGAGATTTCACCACTCTACATCGGTACGTGCGCTCTGCTTACATACATGTACATACAGTATATACATATCCTCTCTCCTCCCTCGTGTCTAGCATTGTGTCCGTGATGCGGCGGCAACGACTGGATCACAGCCCAGCCTAGAAGCCGCTTCGTCCGCTCTGCATACTCGCTCACTCGATCGCGATTCCGAGAGCCGTAGAAAGCGGCTCCATGCAAACTCTGCCGAGCATTGCCGAGCGAAGGCAGCTTTCGAGTCGGACTGCGATGCCGTTCGGCGATAGCCGGCCGCGCGTCGACCACTTCCGCGCGTTGTACGTCGCACACACACCGAGACGCGCAACTGGATCAAGGTTCCGGACGGACCGGCGGCGTCGGGCGGCGTCGTTCCTCTGGGTCGCCCTTCCTTCCTGGAGCTTATAGAAGCCCGCCTTCTCCGGAGTGAGCTTGCAAGCCAGGGCAGGGCCGCTGCGGCGTACGGCTTGCTCTCTCGCTCGTATATAGATTCTTGTTTGTTGAAAGCGTGTCTCCCAGCTCGTTCGCGCCGGACGGTCGCAGATCGCCGGCTGCGATGTTGTTTGGACGGGAAAAGTCCGAGCACGTAGTCCCCCCACCCCCCACCCCCTGCTACACCTGTCTTTGCCGATGGAAAGAAAGACCCTATCCGACCACGTGAAAGCGCCACCGGCAAGGGCGTGCGAGGAACGCGGGCGTTGTCGTGTATGGTCGCGGTCGTCGCACGTCGTTGTGCCTGCTTCGACGCCTTCGTGGATTTAAGACCACAGGACATGCTGCTTCGATGTCGACGCGGCTCGCTTCGCGAACCACTCCTAGTAAGCCCCTCAGTAATTTCATTATGAGAGCAGCTGACACGCGCGAAGGTAGATCTGGAGGACCTTGACTGGGGCGACGACTGGGGCGTGTACAGAGGTACATGGAAGCGTGAGCTATATTGACGTCTAGCGACCTCGACAGGATGCTCTCGTAAGACGACGACTGTGCAACGTGCTTTTGAATGTTGCCTCGTTGTATCGCATGGGCGGCTTCGGGGGTTTTCACGCGTCATATATGCGGATGCGCGATTTTGAGTAGCGTTTGTCGCTACGGTAGGCAGTAATAACGACCGTTAACGGCTCCAGACGGTGTTTCCTGCTAGTGATCCTTCTTGTTAACGCTTCAGCGACGACAAATAACTACATATATCGTGAGACTAGGAGCGGACTTTCGTTTCTAGCTAGGTGGGTCCGTTTTATTGGCGCCATAGTGATAAGCTGAACCTTCCATGCCGGGATCTTGTTTTTCGCATTCTTTCACGATATTGTTCATTCGGTTGAAAGAGGAACATCAAAAAAAGGGAAGAAAGAAAACAGGAATTCCGAAGCTCAATATAAATGAAGGGATCAAGATAATAAATAATTACTGGGGTTTAGCGTGGCAAAACCACGATACGATTATGAGGCAAGTCGTACAGTGGAGCGCTCCGAGAATTTCGACCACCTGGGGTTCTTTAACGTGTGCCTAAATCTAAGTATGCGAGCCTCAAGTATTTTGCTGTATAATACAATAAATTGAGACAATTTGAAGTTTGAAGGAATATGAAGAAAGGAGCTTGTAAGTAAAAAAAACAAGACTATTATTTTGTGGCAAATCAGTTCTGAGATCGCGGAAGATGGATCTTGCAGCGGAGCCCACACAAATATTCTTGCGGTTACACTGGCCTGTGTGCGCTGGCAGTGGAAACAAAAAGGCCCTGGCGTCGACGTAGTTTGTCACACAAAGAAGGGCGATGTCAAGAATAATTACTTATCCCACGTCACGAACGTTTATTTCATGATTCCAGATATACAGCGCAGAGCAGTCCATGCACAGTATGTGGTAACAGATCTTGTCCACCTTTCCTGACTGCAAAGTGTCCCCGCCAGCGAGACCGGTATTTGTTCTCAACTATTGTGGTACTTAGCCGCCTTCGAAGCCTTGCCGCAGGCTCCGAAGGCAGCTCGTTATTTGCCGAGAATAGATACAATTCACCTAGCCTGAGTAAATCGTCGAAAAATACAGGCTATGAAACAACCACCAGCAAAACAAAACCACAAACAAAACGCTTTGATTCGAACTTCAGGCCACCGGAGGAGCTGGCACAGATCTTGCTTTGGCTCGGATACAAGTGTGCCCACGTTTCAGTCAACCTCTCTGGTCGAGACGATACTTTGTTCGAATGAATATCGATCAAGTAATCGGGGTGCGGTGTCAGTGTACCGATAAAGTGTTCGCGGCGATCAACTGAAGTCAAAACATGACGGATTGTGTCGCGTGGCTGCTCGTAGACAAGTATAAAAAAAAACAACGACGTTGTGGCAATAGCCTCACTGTTTTCGCGGAGCAGACATGCCTTCGTGCAGGCACTGAACGACGGCAAATACTTTTTCCAGCTCCCATGTCCCAGCAGTGCATATGTATGAGGCTATATATGCATTGGGTCCGGTGCCAAAACGCGTCTAACACACAAACGCCGGACAGATAGCCTAACGACGTTCGGTTCACCACGCTGTTTATCCTTGATTGGATCGAAGGACACAGGAAGCTCTGGAAAGAGCTTCACAAAATGAGAGAGAGAGAGAGAGAGAGAGAGAGAGAGAGAGAGAGAGAGAGAGAGAGAAAAGAGGATGTAGTGAGGGGATAGGTCATTACGCTAACAGCACATTGCGCACGACCGCGTCGGCGTGCGTGGTACGCTCTTGAATGACGAAGGCACCCCAGGAGATCGGGGAAGCCCTGCAATCTGTGACGGGACGCTTGAAAAGATAGGACCTGAATAGTGCTCCGTCGCGTGAACGCCCGGAGCGAGGTTAATTAGGACAACCCGCCATGGCAAGCACCACGACCTTTGTTCTGGTTTTTGTCTTTTCGCTCGACAATGTGGGTCCGTTAATTCCAATTGGCCTTGAGGTGTCTTGAGAAGGAGATGCACACAAAGGGTTCTCGTGAGATTATGCACTAACAAAAGGTGCGTACCGTACGCCCTTTTGGCGCTGACCGCGTAGGCGTGCGTGCGTGCATAACGGTGGCATTGTTTCGTGGTTCATCGTTTATGTATTCATTTATATGTTTGCTTTTATGGCAAAATAAATGATCAAAAAATGTTCCTTTCATATAGTGTTTGCTCAAAACGGGAGTTCTCGTGTTTCTAAGTAGCAGTTGGCGCCCCTTCTTCCTGAGAAACCTCACACGGTCGAGACCAAGGTGAGGTTCTTCAGGCACAGGTTGAAGTGGCTAAATGCGAAAGCAGAACTAGCCTAAATGTTTTCCCTTTAGGAAGACGAACGGAAACTGACGCTATGTAAACGTTTAGGCGGTCATTCTTATCACTGGCAGTGTCTGTGCAGCTTCTCGCCACCCCTTTATACAAGGCATGATCATTATGGGAACATCTCGTGAAGAACTGAAGCGTTCGCACTTGTCGCTTGCGTACAGACCGTTGGTGCGAACGTTTATCGGCTCCCCAGTTGGCTGAAAAGCCAAGTGGGAGACTTCTATTTTTTGCCTGTTTTGCCTGTTTTGCCTGTTTTGGATGCCATTCAATTTTAGAAGCAAGTTCTCAATGAAAGCGCATCTGTCCGTGTTTCATACAGTAAGGTTTACGGTGCTTAACGTCCCAAAGCAGCTATAAGGCTATGGAAGACGCCGTAGCGGAGGGCTCTGGAAGGCTTTCTGTAACGTCTTCTGATATCCCATAGTAGACGGTTCTCTTGCGTTTCGTCGTTTGTGAAATACATTATAATTGCCAACTATAACAAACTGTATGCATTTGTCCTGCTTAATCCAGGCAAATTGACTTCTAAAGTTTTAGGATGTTTATTTTCGCTGCCCAGGGTTGATATAGACTGCGAATCACCTGTGGCTCATACCTGCATACCATGGGCCGTATAATGTGGGTATGCGCCTCAAGGGACTGTGAGAAAAAGTTTCATGACGTACGCGACAGGCATGTCATGTAACTCATGTCATTACCTGTCAGTCATATTCGCCATACACTCATACCATCGCCCATCGGTGGCGGTTAGATAGATAGATAGATAGATAGATAGATAGATAGATAGATAGATAGATAGATAGATAGATAGATAGATAGATAGATAGATAGATAGATAGATAGATAGATAGATAGATAGATAGATAGATAGATAGATAGATAGATAGATAGATAGATAGATAGATAGATAGATAGATAGATAGATAGATAGATAGATAGATAGATAGATAGATAGATAGATAGATAGATAGATAGATAGATAGATAGATAGATAGATAGATAGATAGATAGATAGATAGATAGATAGATAGATAGATAGATAGAAACAGTGAAAGTGATCAGAAGATTCTAAAACAATCTCGAAGGTTCGCAGACATTCGGGCGCGGTTTGTGGAAGGCAGTGGTTATACGTGTAACGGACATAACGGACATATGCACATAACTTACAAAAGAACGCTGGTACTCGAAGTGCAGTTTTTTTATATACGCTAAACGGCCCTAAAGTGATCTAGGGACACAGTTTCTGTTTTCTCTTGTTTCATATTTCTTTTATACAAAAACTTTTCTTGCACACATTAAAACAAAGTTATCGGTGCCGACAGTGCACTGGAAAAGAAAAAAGAAGTTCATTAGTTTTACGGTGGGCTCGAGCCTTGGCGGCCGTAGGTCACATTGTTTCCACAAAGCAGCACTTGCGTCGAACAGGCTTAATTAGTGCAAATAACGGCATAAGCAAGTCAGTGCAGACAATGAGGCGTCGCGCACTGCTTTCCGTCACGTGAAGGCACGCCGGTTTCCGACCTTGCCAGAGCCTTTGCCGCAGGCATCGCCATGTGTGCATAACCGTGGCGTGCATTGGAAGCGGGTGGCCTATATTTAAGCGATAAAAAGAGAGAGTAGGTCACTGCAAATTTTTCTGTTTATCTTTCCACCCCACTTAAGTGACAACGTCTAAGACGGCACCTGCATACGTCAGCGACATCAAGGTTGGCACGTCAGATGAACAACGAAAAAAGGAGGGAAACTACTCCAACCCATATACGTTATCTTGCCTTGAGGCAAAAATGCCATTTGATATTGAATGAGACTAAAACGACGAACAGATTGTTTCGTACAGCTTTGTGTGTGTGTGTGTGTGTGTGTGTGTGTGTGTGTGTGTGTGTGTGTGTGTGTGTGTGTGTGTGTGTGTGTGTGTGTGTGTGTGTGTGTGTGTGTGTGTGTGTGTGTGTGTGTGTGTGTGTGTGTGTGTGTGTGTGTGTGTGTGTGTGTGTGTGTGTGTGTGTGTGTGTGTGTGTGTGTGTGTGTGTGTGTGTGTGTGTGTGTGTGTGTGTGTGTGTGTGTGTGTGTGTGTGTGTGTGTGTGTGTGTGTGTGTGTGTGTGTGTGTGTGTGTGTGTGTGTATTTGTGCTCCCTGAGTGAAATAAACAAGTGCGCATGACGTACGTGCTTGTAGGAGCAGTTTGCTCTTTCCCAACATGGATTTCACGCAATACTAACGCTTTCAGCATAATTAGATTAGGAGGTATTTGCGTACTCTGTTACCTTGCACAGATATTCACTGTGAATGGGGGGCCGTTGATCTGTTTGGCAAAGCTCAGCTCAACTGCGTGTTTTCCTTCTTTTTTTCTAATTCAAAATTCTTAATGTTTTAAACTCTCCACCAATCTGCATTTCTGCTCCGCGAGTCGAGGGACAAAAATCAAAGAGGAACACGCAGCGGCCGCAATAGACTTCGGTGCTACAGGAGGAAAATTTCACGAAACTGCTGCAGCTATCAGGTAATACGGTAGTCAGACGACAAATATTAGCGAGTGGCCTCTTTAAACAAAAACAGCGTGGCTTGTCGACGCAGGAGCATATGATAAAGCTGAATGTTCCAATGAAATACAGACTCATCTTCCACAAAACCTTATTGCAGATACCGCATATATCGCGTGCAACAGAGTTTTATTGAAAGTTAGCGCTCGTCCCGTCGCCTTGTCCTGTGTTCGTTTCTGCGCTATGTATTCTGCTTATCGATGACCAACCAAATCGCCCAAACCCTATCCCTACTGAATGCTATTGGCTGTCTAGTTGTCGAAATGAGCGGAAAGCAATAAAAACTTAACACTAGCGGGATGGCTATTGTCCTACAATGTGAACTCGTTCCTCGTGGCCAGCTTATTTATATATACGAATTCATATTATTAAACGAAAATGACATGTGGTTTAGAAGTCGTGCCCGATGGACGGCGCGAACGAGAGATGTTTCTGCAGCAAATATAAAAAAAAGATGGCGGTAGCGATATCGGCAGTTGATCTTGCATGGATAGAACCATGCGTGTATCATGCCTTGCTCCCTTCATCAACAGGAGCGTAAAAACGGATGGCAAAACAGGTACAAATATCGCATAGTGCAATCACTACGATTATTGTGATAAATGGGCATATAATCATGCAACGGTCGTGCTGTGAGAGCCATTGATTGGATTTGGCAGATGAAAGGGCTGCGCCGCACGCATAAACAGCTGGCGGGATTGGCACTGCGCTCCGATGCAATTGCCAGAATGATTGCGTATTATCAGCCTACGAGAAACTACATCGAATGCCTGTATTACTTTTATGGCCAGCGATTCGCGGTGGTTAAGTACAGTTTAGGTGTTCGCTGTAATCCAAACGAATAACGCAAATGGGCACCTCTCAATGTGATCAATGCCAGGGAGAATGCAGGTTAACCGTTGGTAATGTACCTCGCGTTGGGCGGCTCAGAGTAGGACTAGCGCTGATGTACTGGGCATGATGATGATGCAAACTTTATTGGGATGTACTGGGCATCGCGATTTCGACTGCGCATTATCCGTTTGTGTGACAGCCAGTTGAGAAACAGGTGTTAAGTGTGTCTGAAGAATGGACATCTGTCCAAGATAACTTGACAGAATGTGGTTCACTTAACAGTGAAGTTAAACTAAAAAGAAGCGAACAAAACAGGACCTTATCCAGCTTATTATTAAAAATAATAGAGTTTGCAAAATTGAGGACATGTCAGAAACACGAGGAAAAGAAAAACTAGATTCTTTTGAGCTGTGGTGAAAAAAAAAACTACAAAAAGAAAAAAAAACAAGAGTCCCTTGACTCTTTTTTGAGAGTTCTGCCTTGCCACGCACACATGACACTTTTTAAAGACACGTGAGCTCTCTTTAGAGAAGATTATACTCTCGTAGGGGGTGTCGTGGGACCCAGTTGAGAGTTAATGTGTCTCTTTAAAAAGAGTCATATCAGCGGCGATTAAGGACTCACCGAAAAGACTCACATACACTCTTTTTCTTTTCTTAGAGTGTAGAGCTATGAGAATAACACCAACTGTCAAACGAACAAGTCTTTCGGTCAAAGGAGATGAATTCCGATAGTTCATTCGAAGGAAAGGTCCTGAAACTAAAACGTGGTCATGTAATGAGTGCTGCTGGGTCAAGTGAGTGCAAGTAAATACTAACCAACGTAGAAAGGGAGAGTAAACGAGACTGCCCGGGCACGAGGCGGTATAGCGGCACTCTTCAGCCACAAGGAAACGTCTCTGTTATCGTAAAAAAAACCTGTGTTAAATACGTCTCGCTGGTGTTCATATACGTAAGATGTCTCCACGAGGCGATAGCGACCCCACGGTACATAGTAACGAGAACAGTGAAGGCATGTTACGTTGTCAATGAGTAGCGTAAAACACACACACACACACACACACACACACACACACACACACACACACACACACACACACACACACACACACACACACACACACACACACACACACACACACGCACGCACGCACGCACGCACACACACAAAGACAGTTGCAAGGACAAGTCCTCACATATACTTTGTCTAAAAAGAGCACGCGAGAAATCTTGCTTTGAAAACAATGAGGCATAAAAAAGTATAACATTGGTGTGCGGACGTGATCGCATACATGAGTACTCTGTAATATGAAAATAGAAAAATTATCATTGTCGTTGTTGCTGCGCCCTTTCTTCCTTCGGAACCCCTGAATGGGTTGTGGACCGAGTAGCGAAAATCCCAACACTGTAACAAAAAAAAAAAAAAAAAAGAAAAGAAGAGATGTGTGTGTTACTCTTTCCGGTGAATGCTGACTTACCACGTATATGACTCCCTTTAAAGAGACACTTAACCCTCTTTTGGGTGCCACGACTCTCCGACGAGAGTATAATGATCTCCAAAGGGAGTTCACGTGTCTTTTGAAAGGGACACTAAAGGCAAATATTAAGTCTACGTTGATTGTTGAAATAGCGGTCCAGGAACCTCGTAGTGCTACTTTTGTGCCAAGGAAGTGCTTATTTTGAAATAAAATCACGTTTTAGTGGTCCGCATCGCGTTAGCGCACTTCAAATCACCCGCCTGAAAGCGGTTTTTCTCACGTCACTCGTTGCCCGCCTTTACTGCGCGGCGACGTGCACTGGCGGCGTGCACCATTCGGGCATCCAGCAACATCACATGCATGCGGCATTTTGTCGAAATTTCTGTCAGAGCGACTTCACAAGCGCGCAAAACACACGCAGCAGTACGCGATACCGAAACTACCACTGAGACGCGACCGCGTGAGGGAAGCAGGGCGCCGGGCGAAGCGCAGTTCGGCGAAAACGGAAACTTTGAACCACGCGCGCCGTTCCCCATGGCCACGCCAAAGAGGTTATTTTTTCCATGAATCAAACAGAAACGAACAAGCAGCATTTTATTACGTCTCTCGATGCACGGATGGTTCTTTTATTATTGCAGCTAGTTTGATTACTAGTGATTAATTGTAGTCGGATGCTCTCACGTCATCGGGATCATTTCCAAAATGTCCCGCTCGTGGCGCTCATCATGTGATACATTTAGCTTAATTTCTCGGTAAGTAGGGCACTGCTATTGATAATATTGCCGTTTTAGACGTTGTCATACATTGAGCTTTCACTCTGACATAAAGTGTTATTTGCCTTTAGTGTCCCTTTAAAGAGAGTTATATACGCGGCAAGTTAGGACTTCCTAAAAAGATTCAATGGACGAATCAACAACTGGGCTGGTCGTTTGAAATGAATGGTTTAACTTATTTAAGCGCACACAGACGAAGACGAAAAAATGGTGACAACTGGACAAGCGCTTGTCCTCTGGTCGCCCCTTTTTTCGTTTCCATCTGTGCGCGCTTAAATCAGTTAAACCAGCGCCTGGAGGCGCTGGTTACACAAACAATAAAGTTGTTTTCGATCCCCTCCGTAGCACGAACGTGGTGCTATGAAACAATCACTGTGGTATGTTTTGAGTGAGTTGCCGAGATAAACCATAAACCTTGAATAATTGAAAGGGCGGAGGGACTCGGCCCTTATTCACGAAAGTATCTACGCTTGAATTAGCCCTAAGAGAAGCGTACAGACAATCTTCATCGTGGAGCCCCCCCCCCCCCCCCCCCCCCCCCCGGCGCGGTGGTCTGGTAGTTATGGTGCTTGACTGCTGCCCCGAAAGTCGCGGGATTGAATCCCGGCCGCAGCGGCCACATTTCGATGGAAGCGAAATGCCAGAGGCCCGTGTACTCAGATGTAGGTGCACGTTAACGAACTCCAGATAATCGAAATTTTCGAAGCCCTCAACTACGCTCTATAATTATATCATGGTTTCGGAATGTAAAGCCCAACAATTATTATTATTATTATTATTATTATTATTATTATTATTATTATTATTATTATTATTATTATTATTATTATTATTATTATTATTCATCGTGCACAATATAAAAAGCGAAAGTCACGTGCCCCTAGCAAAGAGAACTCACTAACAAAAAGCTTTGAATTCTTCCCAAGAGCCTCTGTTCACAAAATATTCTTACGCTATATACTTGACCGTAAAACAAAATCACGGCCAATCTCTTGCTTCACATACCATTAACGAAAGCAACCGGCCATTAACAAAAAGCACTTA
The DNA here is from genome assembly GCF_013339695.2 of Rhipicephalus sanguineus. Taxonomy (NCBI): domain Eukaryota; kingdom Metazoa; phylum Arthropoda; class Arachnida; order Ixodida; family Ixodidae; genus Rhipicephalus; species Rhipicephalus sanguineus. The sequence goes on from NC_051181.1 coordinate 119,059,657, forward strand.
CAAATGAGAAAGTTTGTGAATTCGGCCTCTGATTGTCCAGTCTTATAGGGAACCCAAGCTCAAGTTTGCGGCGCGACGACAGCGCCGCGCCAGCCGCGCTGCGGCTCTGTCGGACAACACTGAACCGTCGCGCGGCCGACTCAGCCCCTTTCACGGTAGCGGTAGCGCACGTGCGCTCGCGTTCTTCTCTCGGTGCGGGTAACTGTGGGGCCGTCAGCTCGGCACGTTGAACCGAGAGGCTTGCTGTGCGAAGCTGCGCATTTCCACGATGGCAGAAGCGACCCCGCGGAAGCGCAAGCGTGGTCCGAAGTATTGCGGTTTAGTGGCCAGCCACAACAGTGCAGACAAGGCACACGATTCACGTGTTAAACTGTATCGGTTCCCGGGCGTGTCGCACGAGAAATAAAGGCGGCAAGCGTGGATAGCTGACAGCGCTGTCTCGCCTTCTATTTTGGCTGTCTGAGTTCATCGCTTTCGTTCGTTCCGACTACCTGAATCGGTAAGTAACGGGGCGCATGCACGCAGCGACTATAGTAATGATTACTCGCTGTCTTCTCGCATTGTTAAAGTCCAGTTACGGTTGTAGGTGAAGCAACTTTGTGTTTTGATTCCCCGTGCTCGTGAGACCTACCCGTCGTTGTTGAACGTTCACATTCGCGTTATACCGTTAGCGTTGCGCGGTTGGTTGAATTCAACTGAACTCCGCACATTGTCAGAAGTTCGGCGCCTGCATTTCACGCGTCGGGAAGGCTGCTTTATCACGCCGGAACGGACGTGTGTGCATTTTCAGCAAGCTTTGACATCGTTCTGCAGGTTTGCTTTGTTTTTGTCACTTTATTGGGGTGATATATATTTAAGCCGCTAAATATAACTGGCACTTCATACATGCTTTGCAATTGCAACCTTGAATTAACCACCTTCTGACTTTGTGCGATTTTCTAGCCGCGTTCACGCAACAGGTTTTATACGCCTGTCAAGTCGGTATCATAAAAAGAGACTGCAAGCATGACGCGAGAGCCGAAAAAACGAGGCGAGCAGTTGATCTTGCTTCACAGTGGTTGAAGCTCAGCTAGCTGCCTCGCGTCTTAATCGGCGGGTGATTCTCCAGCGGCACGGAGGACTTGACTCTAACCTTCTCAGGAAGCAGTGCCATGGCCGTATAATCTTTTTTTCGCACGCCGCAAACGTTTGTTCACGAAAGTACACGGCTGCTACTGTAAGCATGCCATATCAAAACAACAATCATATGATTCGTAGTCCACGCCGCAGAACATCGATAGCGTGTACGGCTTCATTTCGGAGTGCATGTGGACCATTATTCATCTTTAACGTGACAGAATGAGACTTACCTCGAGGTATACGTCCTACACGGTGTAATCGCGACTTGGGAAATGCATTTCGCTTTGAGTCGGGCGTGGTTGTCGTCGATCGTCTGCTCTTCACCGTTAACGTGATTGACGAGCTTTCCTCATTTTATCAAGTTCGCTTTGCGGAAGTGCCAGTCAAGCTTGAAGATCCTTTTGAAGCCGCTCTGCACGCGGTACATTGTGAGACGCCGCAAGTGCACCGCGAGAGCTCTGCACGTGCACGGAAGCGAGCGGCAACGTGGTGGCGAGAAGGGAAAGCGCTCGCTGATCACGCCCCAGTTTCTCTTTTTCTGCCAGAGATGGCGCTGCCTGTCAAGAGCAGCAGCGCCGCTAAGCGTTGCTTGGGAAGCCTATAACGCAGTGGCGAAAGTTGCATTACTCGTGCTGGCGCAAGAACGCTTTAGTTGTAAGCTTTTGCGCGGTACGCACTTTATCGGGTTGCAGTGCGCGCACTGGCTTAGCCAATTAGTCTTTCTTGAGCCATTTAGAAATCATATCATGCACCCGGGTTACGTAATAATATGCAAGATAAGAGAAAGTGAGGCAGTGCCCGGTAGGAGTGCCCCATGATGAACTGCGGGCGTCGTTAGGACGGCGCCAACCTTGTGGAAGTCGCACTATCGATAGCTATTGTTAAGACCGCACGATTTAGTACTTATCATCGACAAGTCTAGGTTACTACTAGGGCATTGCCACCGCCGAGACACGTTAAACTATTTCTTTTTCAAGCATTCGGTAATTAAATATACATAGGAGATGAAAAATAAAGGCAAATGGGGGATAAGGCAGGTTCTGCGTTGCGTACTGATTCCTTTTGGAGATTATATTCTTTCCTTTCAGCACCACTGATGACTGGCGCATATCACGCTGGTAGAGTAAGCGTAGAGTTCTTCGCACGACTGATATTACACGAGAACAGCAAAAGAAAAAAAAAAGAATAGAATGGAATCGTTTCATCGTTTCAGACCACTGTATGCTGTCGAACACGTTTATTACAACTTCACGGTAATGTTTCAGGTTTACGAGGCTAACTGGAGTTCCTTGATAAGACCTCCGATAAGACTTCCGTCAACATTAGTCAATCACACTATTGTACAGGAAGTGTATAAACACCTTATAATTCCCCCGTCTCTCTTTTATCTTTTTTCCACGGTGGTTGGGAGTGTTCACGGTAAGCCAACCCGTTGTTGCCAAACATCTTTGCAGCTTCGGTGTATGCCAGGTGTGGCGCGCCAACAGAATGATTATTAATGCGCGAGCTCAATCTTTCACGCACGCGCAGCGTCGTATACGCGGGCACGAGCATGAACGGTTGGCTGAGCGAACGAGAAACACCGAATCGCATGCAGGCGAACCTGGATACGTCTCCTCCTAACGTGCGCGTGAGCGAGCACGTATTTGAGATTACCGCCGCTGCGACTCCCGTCAACACAAGAAAGGCGAAGCATCCCAGCACGTTCCTGGATTGATCGCACGAGTTTTTCGAAAGAATCAACGCCATCGCCGCCGCATCTCGCCCTCGTAATTATGACGGCGTATTATACACGGGACAGGCTGCGCGTGCGCTGAGAGCTGAGAGACGAGCGAGCGTGTGAGATGGTCGAGACCGGTCGGTGTTGCGTGCCAGCTCGCACGTTATGGTTCAGGATGCGGTGAAGACGTGAGCGGAGACCACGCTGATGATAGGCGTAACATCTTAAAGGAACCGACAACCACTTTTTATGGTGCCTATTTTTATTAGCGCAACGGAAAGCTTACCGGTGATAGTGTCTAATCACGGAATTGTATAACGTGGAAAACGCCGTGATACATTTGTAATCATAATATGTCTATCTGCAGCGAATATGAAGTCGTATACACAAGGGACAATACATGCGACAAACAGTGAGCGCGAGAGCGGTTCGTGTTCGAGCGCGGCGGTTTTGCTGCGCATGCGTGCACTCCGCGCGCATGCGCCGCGGCTCGACATGTTTCACTGGCTACCACGAAGGCAGCGCCGCTTCTCACCATGCAACTACTTTTACCTCGTAAGCAGCACAAATAGAGCGGTGATAGATAATGATATACACACTGTAATTTTCAGTAGTAATTATGGCTCGCATGACAGCATCAGACTACGTGACTATGTACAGCAAAGTGATCGACTCCACAATCCAGCTTCAAGGCTCTTCCGCTAGGCTGCGCGACATAGCGGTTTTTTGTTACTTTAAACACGATTTAAAAATATAAGTCCTACTCACAACGCGTAAAGGATGCTGGAATCTGTAATTATATTTCACGCTCTTTTCATTCTTACCAGGATCTAGTCACATGTTCTGGCCAGTTGTCGGTCTCTTTAAGGGAAAGGGTTTGACAACAACAACAACAACAACAACAACAACAACAACAACAACAACAACAACAACAACAACAACAACAACAACAACAACAACGCGGTTCGCCTATTGGAGTGGTGCAACGGTGCTGTCTTTTCTCTTTACATTTAACTTCAATTCCGGGGTTTTGCGGTTGAAAACAACGACACGGCCATGAGGCACACCTTAAAAGGGGACTTCGGATAAGTGCTGATCACATGAGATCCTTTAACGTGTTCCTTTAATCTGATATTATTCATGTAGGAACTCTCGATACAGTACTGTCCTCACGCTCGCGCGACCAATTGTTTAGCAGTGGCGCAGAGTTGCGTGGTCATCACAACAAACGCAGTTCGAACGTTTATGAAGAAAATCTGGAGGAAGCGTTTCCGAGCACCTAATGAAACGCACAGCTTGCAAGAATAAATGTTGGAAACACACTCGATATCTATAAAAGAAAACAAGATTTCGTACCATTGACGTGTGAAAACACAGCGAAACAAGTTATGCGACCGTGGTATACAGTTTGTTGATCCATACAGGGTCTGCACGATATCACAACTAGGGTGAAAAGTACGCAAGAAGAATACCTGTTTGTTGGCCTTCTTTCGTTCTTTTCTCGCGTTGCATATATGTATGGTCTAAATAAGTGCGAACACCATGCAAACAAGAAGTAATGCCTATGAATTCCGCACATCAAAAGTAGTACGCTGCCCACAGCATGAAGACAAGCGCCGTTTCATAGTGAAATACAGTGAAAGAGGCCTAGACACAGCATCCGTTCGCTGGGCCGGCCCTTCCATTCTGAGTGCATCTTTCTTGTGTTTCCACTATCCGAGCCAGCGCTCATGCTCGAGCGCCGCTCTTTCTTCCTTACAGCAAATACAATTTTCCTCATGATACTGTAACCGTACGTGCTTACAAATCGGGCTGTTAGGGAGCATACAACTCTAGTATTTTCGGGTATGCGCATTACAAACGTAGATCCGGCAAGTTTTACGACAGATCTGTTAAGCTTTTCGTTATGTGATAGTGGCGACACCGGAAAAATATCATCATCGTGAAACGGCAAACGCTCTCTTCGTCCTCTTCTTGATCTTCTGCTTTGCTCCCAGAACATGTGAGCCGATTTGTCTGGCGTGGGATGCAATAACTCTGATGGGAAAGAGAACGAGTACAGAGAGAGAGAGAGACAGAGATAGAGACAGAGATAGAGAGAAAGGAAGGGATGAAAGAGAGGAAGAGATAGAAAAAACTGAGAAAGAAGTAGACAGAGAAAGGAAGAGATAGAAAGAAACAGACAAAAACAAGAGATAGAAAAAAGAGATAGCAAGCATTGCCATGTATAGTATGGCAAGGAGTGGGAAAGGGAAGTGAGAGTGAGGAGGAGGGAAATGAGGAGGAGGACGGTAAGGCATTGCTTAGTCTTGTATAGTGTAGTATAGAAAGGGGTGGGAAAGAGAAGGGATGGTGATGAGGAGGGAAAGGAGGAGGGCAACGACACCAGCTCCGCTGCTCCGTCAGTCTTCCGACCACTAGTGCGTAGCTGCCCCAAATTTTTTCCTGCTCGTTTCACTACTAAGGGCACTGAGAAAGAAGACGCCAGGCCTGCGCGGAAAGCGCAGCTCAGTCACAGCGAAAGCTCGAAGAGCGGCATTTTTAGAGCCCGTTATAAACTCTCTTGTGGCTACTGATACAAGTACACTAGGAACGTACCCACTACGCCACAAATCATAATTTTTGGGAAGTTGGGAAGCATCCACCACGACATTACTCGTCATTCTGCGGAGAAGCGAGGTAGCATCTGTAAGGCATTATGTGCACTTGGTTGGTGCGACGGTTGATGACGATGAAGAATTGCGGCTGATCCCTTTGTAATGGGTTGAAAGCTTTAAAAGACCCACTAGTTACGTAATTCGCATTATGTGACGCCCGGTCGTTATTTCATTCTCCCGCCACGCTTTATAAGATACGCTAACGTCAGAAAGAGATAGAGAGAGGGAATTAACCTTGTTGAGACGCTGAGCAAATGGACCATGGGAGCCTTATGGGCTTCCTTGGCAACCAACAGAAGTTCACTTGCGAGGAACCCACTACGTTATAAAGCATCATAATTTTTGTGAAGTCGGGAAGCAGCCACTGTGCAATTTTTTTTCATTCTGCGCAGAATCGTAGTAACTGCTAAACACCTGTAAGGCATTATGTGCACTTTGTTGATGCTGTGGCTGATGACGATGAAGAATTATGGCAGAGCCCTTTGTAATGGGTTGGAAGCATTCAACAACCAACTCGTTGCGCAATTGGCATTGTGTGACGCCTGCTTACAGAACTCGCGTTGTGTGACACTTGGTTGTTATTTTACTCCTCTACCATGCTACATTGCATATGTTAATGTGGTTCCTTCCCGACATGAAGCCTGTATAGGGTCATTTTGCAAGGCAGTTCCAAGCACCGGCATGGCTCTGATTAAAATTGTTTCATGCAGCGTGGCCGACGCGTTTTATGTATGTAACCAGTGACTTCAAATGTGTAAGTCGGGAATAAAGAAAAAGAAACGGCAATGGCTCTGAGGTTGAATACTGGACTCACACGCAGAGGGCCCAGGTTCGAACCTCGTTGCATCCTGGAATTTTTTTCTTATTTCGTTTTTTTTTCTTATTTCGAGCGATAGTGGTTTCGGACACCGGCGGCGGCGGACAACTACGGCGCCAAAAACAGCCCTTGTTGTGATCTCATAACAGCTTTCGCTGTAAAAAAAATATGGTTGCAGATAGCACGCTACAGATAATAAGGGAGCTAAGTTTGCAATTCCGCAGCGTCAAGAGGACTTTCAGCATTATACTATATCCAAGATGAGTTCCTGCAAAAGGGTAGAAAGTTCGCGAAAGGAAAAAAATGCTATCTACTCGAACATTGCACGATACGGGTCTCTGAGCAACCCGCATGGTCTTCCTTTCTAGTTTCGTGCTACAAAGGATAAACGTTCGGGTGGATGGCACACTTTCCGTTTGCATATCACACAAGATGCCGGTATTTGATACTAACGAAAATATTAAGCGACGTGATGTATATTCTATCCCCATTTGAGAAGTAATGTGAATAATTCTGTTTGAATTGAAGGTGCAGTTTCTTGTCAGCCTCGAAAAGCTCAAATTTTTCCTTTAATTTAGCATGCACACGCCTCTCCTCCACACACATATAATATATATATATATATATATATATATATATATATATATATATATATATATATATATATATGCACAGTCAGGTACCCGCTGATGCATCCTCTGTCCCTATTGGATGGAGCACCGTCTTGAGGAGCGTTCTTGCATTGAAACGCTTTGCCAGTCCAGGTCAAGGTGTAGTTGGCGAGGCCCACGTTGAAGCTCCATGACATAAAGTTGCGCCACCTAACTTTTCCGGCGAGCACGTCAACATAAATCATGCTCTTCACCGGCTGGCGTGAAGGTACGCAAATCTGACAGGTTAATGAGAAGGCGTCGATGAATGGGCCGGAGCATAACGTCTGGCGCCCACTTAGCTTTCTTCGCCTTGACCACGTAGCGAGACAAACAAGCGAGAGGATCATCGTAAGGAGCGAAGCTATTTGAATACATTACAGCATCGAGGCGGCAGCTATGCAAGCGCTGAGGAGAAGGCAAACAACCACGGCGTCAGGACCAACGAACAGCGCCATTTCTAAGAGAAACATGCGACGCAGCACCATGCTTGCTTAGGCAAATAGTGTGGGGTCTTCTGTGCTGAGGACGGACTCGGCCAGTGTCCCAGGACCCTTTCTTCCGACAAAAGGCGATTATTAAGTCTGGTTAACGTATTGGAAAGTTCGTTTCTGGGTGCACTGAAGTGCACGCAGAGACGATGGGCAATCGTTTCTCCGCTGCTGCAGTAGAAGGCGTTGAAAGCGTTGCTGTGCTTTCTAAGGAAACCGGGCTTAGAGAGAGACTTTAAGCAGTGTCGTAATCTTGCTTTTAACAGCGAAGCTCTTTGATCTAGCTGTAATTTGTGCGGCCTAGCAAAAACTATTATCATCATGAACGGGTATGTGCCACAGAAGATGGGCAAATCCCACTATTCACCCCTGGTCCACTAAGAGAGAGAGAGAGAGGGAAAGCTATAGAAAGAAAAGAGAGAGAAAAATAGAGTGAAATATAATGGGAATAAAGACATAAAGAGATAGAAAGACAGAAAGATATAGAAAGAAAGAGAACGAAATAGAGAGATCAAGAGAGAAATAAAGAGACAGAAAGAGAGAAAGAAAGGGAACACATAAAATAAAGATAAAAAGGTCGAGAAAGAAATAGAAAGGAAGAAATAGAAAGAAACCCATACAGAATAGAGATACAATAACAAAGAGAAAGAGAAAGAAAGAAAGAAAAGATATTGAGAAACAAAGAAGGCCACCCAGCTGCGCTCTTCCTTGAGGCTTGGCACGACTAGTGCTAAGCTGCCATACTAAGGAACGGGAAAGACAACGGCGGCTGCGAGAAGAGCCCGAAGCGATGGAAGCCCAACGCCAACGACGGCGTGCCCGTAGATTCATGAGAGGTGCGAAAGCTCGGTTCTGGAGTTTGGACATCTGGGTCTTGGCTAACCTAGCCAAAGCCTAGCAAAAACCTACAGGCAACCAGATTAGGCTTCAGAATCGTCCAGTTTCGCTGTTTCAAGCCTTGCGCGACTTAGTGCAAGCTTCGCCTTTTTTAAATTGTTTTCCTTTATTTTCTTATAGCGCCTCCTTTTTATTCTCCTTCATTCCCTCCTTCTGCGCTGGGTAGCCAGCTGGTCTAAGAACTGGCTAACCTCCCCGCCTTTCCGCTTGTTCTTTCCTTCGTTCCTTCCTTCCTTTCTTTGTTCCTGGGCTCTTAGCATATAAGTTATAGATAACACTGCTGCCTGTAACATCTTAGGTTGAATGAGAGATCGAATAGTGCCGAAGCACTATTTGTTTTGTTTTAAGCGACCATTAGCAAACTGCACAAAAATGTCATTAGCGCAGGCGCTGACTGCATATGTAACAATCAGTGCAAAACAAAGAAGCGCGAAGCAGTGGTAGTTACAAGGCCTTGGCGAGCTCCAGTTCTGGGACGTTACCATAAGTCTGTGTTTATGCGGCCTAGGGCGCGTACCCGTGCCTTCAGAACAGGTTATTCTCTCAGCTCCACGGATAAAAGCTTCGCAAGAAGGTGGTAAAAAGAATCGAGGTGCGATTCACACATCATCCTTCCTGTCCGATTTGGCAACTGAGATAGGTACCGATGTTTAGCAGTGTACTATCAGCGCTTTAGTTTTTCCAGCAGGGAAGTGTGGTCCCGCGAATCGACGCACGTACCCGTCTCCTTCGACGAAGCCCGCGCTCGTCGAAGGAGACGTGGACGTGCGCGGCCGGGAACTATAAAGCTGGTGTGCGAGCGAAAGAGAGTGGGTGGAGGGGAAGACCGTTATAATTTCGGCATGATTGCATGGCCGGCGCACGCGCGGGTTGTAGCCGAAGGTCTTCGGGCTTTCAACGTGTCCATCGAAAACGAGATGAAGAACGAAGAGAGAAACGTCCTCGGACTTGCCGCCGGCGTTCGTGAAAAAGCAAAACGAGAAACGAACGAAGACCCGAACGAGCCTCCCGCACGAGGCGCGAGAGCGTTCAAGTTGGCGAATAGAACAGTCGACCGCTAGCTGGGCTGTGTACGGCCATCACTCCGCGTGTTTCTTTGGCCACATTGCCGTCGACACGCACGCAAGACTTTCTTTCGAGTGCGGTTCCCCCCCCCCTCCCCGACAGCCTCCTCCCTTGGGCGAGGTCGGTGTTTTCTTCATTCGCGCCTCCTTTCTCGCTCGCCTAACCATTGCGGCGTGGCGGCTATCTTTTCGTTCCTTTCTGCGGACACTGCGAAGACTTGCGAGAAGACCTTGAGAGGCGCGTTTCGGAAGGAAATCCCTGTGCGAACGGGCATGAGGGTGGTGGGCAGTCGCCGAGAAGAAGCAAGAAAAACGAAAGCAAGTGAGGTGACTCGTGGGCAAGTGTCCCACTGGGCAGCGAGCCGGCGTCTTTTTGCATGGCGTTGTCGCATTCCTTCCAGCTCCTGCTTTGGCAGCGGCGATAAAGTGAAGGAGGTTGAGAGGGCCCAAAGGTCCGCTGGCGCCGAGCGCCACTTACGTAAGAAAGGACGTCGCGTACGCCGGCGTTCGCTCCCCCTCTCCCTCTCCGTTACTCGCGTACCGGTCCCCGTTAGTTTTTCCTCTCCGCTACCACAGCAAGCGGGATAAAAGAAGAAAGCTCGCGGCAGCCGCACCTTTGTCTTGTCAGCGCCGGCGAGTCTGCGTGACCGCTGGAGTGTCTGTAGCGGTGTTTTTGAGCGCTACAGCTTGGAGTGAAAGAATCGCCTCGCAGGCGACTATGGTATACTAGTTTCTTCGGCGGCTGGTGTTAAGAACAGTATGTATAAGCTCGTGCCTTCGGGTGATGTCAGCACCATTCAGCGTGCCCTATTTTACGACATCCAAGACAGGATGGTTGAGTTAGGACGGTTTCGGAAGCAACGCGGTTGAGATCTGCGCAGCCAGTGTATCGGCACATATCGGCACTATTACGGTTTGCCTCGTGTATGACGGTTTTGGTAGAGAACGTGGGGCGTTTCTTCGCAAGGGAGCTATGGTCTGTTCTGTAATCAAAAAGGCGTTAAGCGTTGAGATGTTTGTGACTTCTGAAGAGGTTGATAAACACACAGTGAATAGTCGAGCAGCTCTGCATATTCGTTTAAGTTATGATTTTCTAGAGATAAGATTACGTTCTATATACGATAGATGGAGTGGTCCAAAGGAAGAGACGCAAAAAATATTTTCAATGAAACGCGGAGATTTCTGCCCACGCGGTGTAAGTTCGCCTACAGGCTCCTCCTCATGGAAAAGGAAATGAGGGAATAAAATGTACTATAAAAGCGAGGGATACAGGAAAGAGAGAGAGGAAAGAGAGAGAAAGGAGACGAGAAAGAGATGATGGAGGGTGGTTGAAGAAAAGACGGTGAGGCTAAGATGGACAGGGTTATCTTGATTACTAAAGAGCTCTACGTTTGTTGTGTTCAATTCCCGATGACATTTGCTCATTCTAGTGTGTATATGTCGCGCATACCAGCAACCTTGTAAGATGCCTTGTAAGAATGGGACCTTGTAAGATGCCTTGTAACCTTCTAAGAAGTGTGTATATGTCGCGAGTAAGTAAGCAACCTTGTAAGATGTAAGGTACAGCTGCATTGAAGGAAGAGGGTTAGAACTTACTGCACTTCTCAGCGTAAGCGTTGCCATTTGAAGTTTCTCGGTTTTCTTTTCCATAAGAAAGGTGTTTCACTTATATAGTCTGGGAATCTTAACAAAACACGCTATACGAATATTATAGCATCCCAAATGTCGCCTACCCACCAAGTGAAGGAGGGTAATGAGCTGACGATACAGTGTTATATAGTCCGTCTGAGTATACCGAGGCAAGCCATTTTCAGAGCTGTGTAGCCATGATAACATATCATACCAAGTGAGCATTTGGTTGGAGTCCAAATGCTCACTTGGTATGCGGTTACAGCGTGCCACCCATAGCCGACACGCTTGATACCCTGAGAATTAGGTTGTTAGAAAAGGACGGGGACGTTTCAACCTGAAGGCCCCATCGGCCGATGCTTTGGCAGTAGGAATGCTAAAAAAATAACTCCGAGTTCCTGATTATCCTATTTTGCTATTTCACTATTTCACCATTCACTCCGAAGAGCGGCACTTTCTCACCGCTCCCAACGCACACATTCACGGACTCTGAAGCGCGTGCTCCGGCAGCTGTCGTGTCGTGACTTTGCGCTGGGAGCGCCTGTCAAGTGTGCGACGCACCACTAGAGGGACCTATCTGCGCTTACATGACAGGCCCAAGGGAAGCGTGGAGTCGCACACGCTTGTTTTTCTCGACGTGGACAGTAGCATTTATGTTGAGAAGATGATGCAACCTACAAAGCCGCGACATCGCCGCAGACCCACAGACTTTAGCGCGCTTAGCCACGTTCAACGACAAAGGCAGCGCTTGCGTACTATGCCCCGCAAAGCAACATCCTCACCAGAGAACAACGCCCGTATCGCAGCAAAGTGCCGCTGCTGAGCGCGGATCGAAACCAAGGTTCTAGAAGTAAAGGACTTGTCGACAGTCTGCTAACACAATCCACTTCGAACCCTGCACTTCTAATGAAGGTTAGATTGCCCTCTAGTTATAGTAGTATGAAACTCTATGGTGTCAATGTTCCCGTTACGACGCCGAGCGACAGATGCTGAAAGCAGCACTACACTTGCAACGCGGCTTGTGCTTGGAGCTGCGGTACCTCCTCAGCCCGGCAAAAGAGAGCCTGAGCGACCCGCAACGCGATTGCACTGTTGATGTTTTGAATGAGTTCACATATGAACGAAACATTATGAATTGCTCTTTTGTGCATATATGTGTGTTTGTCACTGTGCTTATTGTTTGTTTGTATATGTGATCATTTTATATACCATAGTCATCACCCGACACCTGGAGTGGCAAGCCAGGCGATAAACCAAGCTAACATATCCGGAGATACCATTAAAGATCGCTTTCTATCTATGGTGTGGTCCACATTCCCATCGCCTTAAAAAGGGCAGGAAGCAAGCCACTGTCTGCTTTACCTCGTACTGAAGCAAGGTCTGTGTACGGGCTAGTTGACTAGTCGTACAACCGCAAGGAATGAATAGCACGCCAGGCACGCGGTCACGACAAGGCGGGAACGAGCCATTTCGTGGCACGCATTAATGACATCAACGAACGACAGAAACGTAAATAAATAAAGGTGATGGACTGCAGAGTTCATTACAAGGTCGCTTCATCCACGGGCGTGAACGAAGCCGACAAATTCGCTCTTGCGTCACGCGCGGGCTTGTTTCGGCCAGTGTGACAGCCATCAGTCGGGTGTCATGGTTGCGGGGCTACCGACTCGCCTGATTACCGTCCGAGGATAAACAATTGCCTCGCTGTCAGCTCATTGAGCTGACGTTTGTTTGCCCGTGAGCCTGGTAGAGCGAACAACGCGAAATTAGCCCGAGGCAGCTTATCTAAGCTGAGTCAGTCGAATGCCCTGAAAGATGCAAAGAAGTTTTCTCCTACCATGTATATACCAATCCAGGTACAATCTGGTTAACGTCCCTGCCTTTCCTTTGTCTTTTCTCTATATCTCTGAAGGGCAGTCACGGGTGGTAGTTAAGTCATAATGATGAGTGTCAGCAGGAATATAGTGTCTGTTTGTTTTTGTCGGTTGACTAATATGGTCCCGCGGAAAAACATTAACAAAGGAAAGCGTAGAGGTCGCTAAAGGACCACCCACCTCTAAACCCACATCGGGTCTGTAGCGCCATCTATGTGTATCGCGTATGTGTGCGTCCCAGCGCGAAAGTAGACAGTTGTCCGTGAGTCAGGGAGTGAGTGGTCTCTATGTCGTGCTTCACTGTAAGCTCACTTGGCCTAACCAGGTCCCGTGAGAAAGGAGACGATATGACATATGAGAGCACGTGTGTCGCTTTTCTGCGATATCAAATTTTAGTGTGTCAACATAAGCAGTTGAAATGCGCAGTATTTTATAGAAATACAGGTAAGCTAGATTTAAAAATATCTTAATGTTCTAAAACACGTGAGGTTTCTAAATATTCTTTTTAAAGATTCTTTACGAAAGAAGCGCTCCTTGAAATTAAGCTAGGCTTAAGCGGTACATGCGGTATATGCGGTAGTCCCAGCAGATTAATGACATTTTGGTAGAACATGCCTAGAGAAACGTCCGCGCCGCTTGCTACGAGACCTACGTACACTACCGGAACATATAGGAAAGTCTTAGAACAGCTTAGCATCCAAATGAAGGAAAATCAAGTCTCTTAAGCCGCCGCACCTAGCAGTATACCTAACTGAAGCTATTGTCAAATAAAAGGCAAAACACCAAAAAAGAAAAAAAAACGCTTGACGCGATAGAGTTCACGCACTTCCGCGCTAACTACGTTTCACCCGTGTCTGCGTATGACCAGCTTAGATTTCCATAAGTGCTTTAGTTGCGTTGTGGAATGCGGCATCTAACCGCCTGAACTCAGCACGGTTCCCACTCGGGTTCACTTGAAAAGCACACCCTTCGCTCTGTTCTCAAGCCGAGATACGATTTCTTATAGTTTACCAACCTCTCTAGCAAAGCTGCGTACATTGTACCACCCTGTGAACCAACGTGGGGAGTTACGAACGCTTGGTGCTGCATTGCTTCTTCGCACCTCCTACATGAATATACGATAGGTCAATACTCAGGTCAAAAACTGTTTAGATCGTATGTATACAATATTTACACATCACACAACGTAAAGGCCTCTACTCATTCCAGAGCACAGCTCTTAGGCGTCCGTATATATATATGCGTTTCGCGCAGTCGGCGTAGCCAAGCGAAAAATTGGTACAGGGAGGACAAATGAGAGCGGACGTAGAGCGCAGCGCAGAATGAAGGACCGTAATAGCGAAGAGAGAGAAAGAGAGGAGGAAAGCGGGGGAAGGCACATCGGAAGCTAGAGGAGGAAAGTGGAGGAGGAGCGCAGCGGCGGAGACTCACAGCGCTGCATTAGCACAGGTCTGTCTCACGAGACATACATGCATGCATTTTTCTTTCTTCTCTATGTTATCTATTATTCGCTCTTTCTGACACCCCAGGTGTAGGATAGCCAACCAAACCCGCGCTTTGTTAACCACTCTGCCTCCCTCTTTGTTTCTCGCTCTCTCTCTCAAATAATTTGCCTCACATATCGCAAGATCAAAACGCCGAAACAGCTGAGCCCGAATTTCGTATTACTGAGTATCGAAACCGTAGGTGAATTTTTATTTTATTTTTTGGCAAACACCTTGTGTGTGGACTCATTGCACGTCCACCAATTTTATTTAGACGTACACAACGCGCACTGAGTGCATGACGATTTTCTATGTGCACTTTTCAACTGCACATATAGTCTGCGCTATAGTCAAATTGAAACGTGTTCCTTAAGACAAATATTCACGAAAACGTTGTGTGCTTCGATGGAAAGATGCGTTTCCGTACATTAAGAAAACGCAGTTCGTTATTAGAACTACGTTGACAGCGCACTGATGCAGTCGATACAGAAACCTTTGTGAAGCCGAACAGCTTATAGTTATGACCCTGGACATTGCTGCTTTTCGAACCTTATATGGAATACCATGCCGGTCATTTAGCAAAAACAAGGATTTGCTGGCTAAATTACAGCGCTGGCTTACCCAAGGGCGCGTTGGCTTTTTGTGGCAAATAGCGAACGGTTGCCTTCGGTTAGACAATTGCGCAGATAGCCAGGTTTAATTGTGACATGGGCTGGCGGCCAGTATGTCTTTCCGATTGGCTTTTCCGGCTGTCACCTGCGCGAGGTGGACTAGTTTCTTCTCCCGCTTTTAATGTTATCTGATATTCTCGATTGACACAGTTAAACCCTTCTTAAGTGTCTTTTCTTTCTTTGAACACGTCGATACTTTTAAAGAGGTCATCGCTCGTTTGACTGTAAATCAGAGCACGTGAGAGAAATGAAAGGGACGAGGAAGAAAGAATGTAGCGAGAACGGGAAACGAAGTCGGTGCTAATCGATCGCGCCAATCGCGGCCCGGTGATATCGCTAATATTCCGAGGAAACATAATTCGCGTCGGCCTATCTGTACCGGAATCGTCATATTTTGCTGCCTTGTTCCCTTCAGCTGTTCCGGACCCAAACACGCACGCCCTGCTGCACAAAACGGCTTCCGTACGACGCCAGTAACGAAGGTCGCGCCACTTTGGCCGAGGCAGCTGCATTCCTCGCCCAAAGTGAAAGGAAAGAAAAAAGATAGTGGGTTGCTTTATTCCGTTGTACGCGTGATAGGGCACACGCCATACGCTTACTCTCTCTCGTACGCTGCACGAAATATGTATTTCATATATCCTTGCGAATGAAAACTTTGCCACAAGCGACGATGCGCCCTGTCCAGAAGCAACGCAAACGTGAAGCGAAACAAAACAATGAAAGATAGCGAAGGAATTTATTTTAAAAAATGGAGGCGACCTTAATGAATTAGGCATCTGGTTGTGGCACTCGCAAGGCAGCGTTCATGTGCCCTGGTGAATTCCATAGATTAAATGTGTTTCGCGAGCTCCAACGTGGATCTCAGAGGCCGCGTAGAAAGAACATAGCCTCCGAGATGGCGGGCGCGCACGCGGCGCGCACGCCATCTTGGAGGCCATGGAAAGAAGCGCGTGGTTGGGACCTGCTCCGCCAGGTGCCGCAACGATCCTAGCTCGTCAGAAGAAAAGGCTCTGCTCTATTAATAAACTAACTATATGAATTTTCATTAATTATAGTTAAAGCGTATTGGCACCTTAGGTAACTTATGCTCCGATGTCATATGTATCCAGTATAACTCTTAACTCGAACCAGAACCGTAGATTTCATAACAGTTTTATATTTTAGAACAAAGTTTCTGAATATTCGGAAAACGGGATCGAAGTGCTCGACTGGAAGTGCTTGCAAGAAAAACAAGAGTTTCACTCGTTGCTCGTGTAACTAAAAAACTAAGTTCTCGGGCTTTAGGCGGCGAAACAATTATATGACTATGGCGAACGCTGTAGTGGGTGGTTCCGGATTATTTTGCCCACCTGGAGTTTTGTAAACGTGGACCTAAATCTATGCTGCACAGGTGATCTTGCATTTCGATTAACCGGGAAATGTGGCATCCGTGGCCACGAGTCGAACCCGCATCCTCCAGCTGAGAAGCCACCCACATTACCCGCTAAGCTGTATTACGGCAGGTAGCGGACTCAGGATCCCGAGCACACTGTGTGATAGCAACAGTTGGTTGTTATATAGTAATTTCTCTGCAGGCATCGTGAAAACGTGTCCTTGGTGCGTCTCGTTGCAGACGAAAGAGATCAGTTGACTTGGAACAACGTTGGCTTGTAAGGTCGAATTAGCCAGGGTTAGCTCAGCGCACAGGTTTAGAGCTAGGCAGCTGTGACATAGACACGCCCTGTATACCGGTATAGTGCGACGGCCTTGGTGATTAAGGCGCGTACATAGCTTCGCCGGAAAAAAAAAAAACCTCCGTGAAAGTCATATTCCTGGAAGGAATCTTTCTGACTACGTCACGTGCACCTAACGCGCGCCAACAAGTTGAACCACGGCCATTAAGCAACGTGCTCACACGGATCCTACCCCCCTCCCCCCCCCCCCTCTTCCCCCCCCCCCCCCCCCCCCCCGGAAGGAATCGGTCCAATCACTTTGTTCATTCTGAGCATGTTGATTAATAGCCATCACTTAAACTTGCACGTACTACGAGTTAAGTGCGCACATGTGCCTAGCAGGCCACAAACTATTTGATGGATTGATTCGTGGGAAAGAACTCACATGGTGCCTTGTGCATTTGCCTAAGAGGACTGGAGGGCGAGAGTCATCTCCCCGAAAGCTTTCCGGACCCAACGTGGTTTTGCACTGCCTCCGAGATCGGAGAAATTGGAAGCTTTCTCCACCTTACGTGCCAATTCGGCAAGCTCGGAACTTTCGACGTTTGTTTGCCATGAATGCTTATTTACGACGTCTGCGAGCCAGACCCCTGCCCTGTCTTAGCATTCACAAAAGGACCATATGACAAAATTGTGCGCGAGAGAAAGTTTAATCAAATCTTGACGGTCGGACACATTACTAGCAAAAGGTAGCCAGCCACTGGGCAGGAAAGGTTGTAAACAAAATATAAGCCTTTGTCAGTTCGGTTCGAAAGGAAGTCTCGTCCGCATTCGGGAATTGCTAACGCAGTCTTGTGATCGAACAACGTGACGCAACAACGCTTGCGTAGGTCACTCGGAAGCGAAAAAACGTGTAGCGAGGCCGTGGAGCCAGTGACTCGTAGAAATATAGAGCAGAAAAAAAGACGAGAAACGTGCAAAACGCGCAAGTCCGCGCAGCAGGGGACGCCAATTAGTGCTCGCCACGGCCGAAGCAGCCGACCTTGCCTGCGGAGCCAGGCGCACGCCGATCACGAGCCATGTACGTGGGGGGAGTTGGAGGGGTTGTACGAGCGATCAAAAAGAGCGACAAGTTGCGTGGACAATACGAGCGTGGCCGAAGGGCAGTCAGAAAATGAGGGGAGCGAGAGCGAGAGAGAGAGAGAGTACAGGAAAGGCAGGGAGATTAACTAGATCATGTCCAGTTCGCTACCCTACACGAAGAGAGGGGAATGAGGTGGTAAAATAGAAAGAGAGAGAGAGAGAACCATGAGTACACACATTCCACAACAAACATCACAGTACAGCATATCACAGGCGGTCGCTCAATTCCGTTGCACTTCAAGAACTGCAGGAGCGTTCGTGTGACTTTCTGGGCAGATTAACTGCGAGACCAGGTTCCCAAGATCTTTCCTCCAGAAGAAAATGAAACAACAAAACAAAGATCGAGATCGAATTTCTTTTTTGTGCATTCCAACGCCTGACCCACAGCTTTGAAAAAAATGCACCGTACGTCACGACACTCATCAATATAAATCCAAAAGCAACTTCCACGGGAGATCGTGTTCCAGTCTCGTACGTCATATGAGAATAAAAGAGTTTTACGTGAAGTCGATGTAACCACATTGTTGTACGATTTCCAGCTTACACTGTGCTGTTGGAGAGAAACAGATCGATATAAAGCGCACAACTTCAGTGTGCAGACTGTACAACAAGATGACGGCTTCGGCTATGCCACTGCATTCCCCTCTTTATGTATGTTCCGGCGTGTATTTTTATGTGCGCGTGTATATACGCACACAAAAAAAATTAAAGTTTCGTTGGGGGAGGGGGGAGATTTGAAACAGCACACAACACCCCTGGCTACGTCGCAGCTGCGCAGCGGCAAGTAAAGGCGAGAAAATGCTTTATGTGCGGGGAAAACAATGTCTCCTCAATCAGTCGCTTTCTATGTAATTAAGGTATTATGCGGATGGTGTACAGCTACGCACATTGGCGTGCGTAGAGTTCTCCATTAGGGGTAGCGAGTTTGACCGCAGCCCCCTCCCACCCCCCTCCGTTCGTCGAGTCCCGAAGAACACAAGCTCCGCACGCGTAGACATAACCCTTCGCATTAAAGATTGACGTGAAAGGTCCGACGGAGTAAAGGAATGGACAGTATTGTGCCCCCTTTTAGATTATCAGGAGGCGGGGGTGGGGGGGTTGAGATGCCCTTCCATCCCGCCCCTTTAGCACGCCTGTGCAAGTAGTTTATCCTTTCGTTGAAAAGCCTATGGCTACATGCGTAACTCTGACAATGAGCACAGGATGAATAAGTTACGCTTTAGTCTGGATCAAACATTTCCACAAGACATGTCGAAGCATCAGCTCCGTTTTGAAGCGTTCCTTGTTCTCAAAGATGTCTTCATTTCAAGTTCCAGCTTCTTGCGATCCCTTTGTCATGCTCACGTACGGTGCACAACAGGACTAATAGTGTATGGCAAAACGACGTGGTTTCGGAACTCTTAAAAGAAATCTTCTTTTTTGTTGTTTTTTTCCCCCTCCAGGTCAAGCGTCTCTTGCTTCGGGCACATAGCTTCGAATAAGGTGTGAAAGTGTCAAAATCTGTTTCATGGTTGCGCCCTCGAAGCGAATTCCCGTCGCCGCTCCCGTGACACGGTTTCACGTCGTTAATGTATCCGACGGTAAGGCCGCCCCACTCGGGACCATTTGTGCCGATATCAATCCGTCCCATACATCTCGACAAGCCGTTGATGGAGTTCAGTGTCACATTCGTTTCAGCCAGATCTGCGAGGGGAAAACTGCTCGCATTCCGATCTTGTGCTGGAAGCCTCGGCCGCCCTTCGGATCGCGATCCAGACTCACGACTTCAGCCATTTGCACACGCTTGTCGCTCAAACTTGCCCTGCCCTGTGAATACCTTTGCGCAAACTTGCTCGCCAATTAAGGAAAGAGTGCCGAATACAAGGTGCAAGAACAGGATAAACGAAAATAGCCACTGAAAGTCTACTTGAACGGGAATTATTGATGCGGGAAACACGGCGACGATTTCAACCGACCGAGCGAATCACAGGGTCTGATCGACAGATGAGTCTGGGAGACTGCCGGTCAGTCGTTTAAATTTGTGTGTCTTTCTGCCGGTCGATCTGTCGACCCGCAGAAAGACCGACAGAACGACACACAAACTGACCGACCGACCGACTGACCTAACGACAGACGAACTCAACTAATATAATCTTCGACAAATCGCACGGGTGCGCATCCAGGGCGCCTTGGTGCAGCCTTCGACAAATCGCACAGGTGCGCATCCGGGGCGCCTTGGTGCAGCGTATCGTCCAATCATCGCAGCGCCTGGGCTCCCCGTAGCGCACCGGTGCGATTTATCGAAGATGACATGAGAAACTGCGTATCTAACGGGCCTAGACAAACTAACTTTCTTTGCGCGATCTGTGTTGTCCAGCTAACAAAACAGAGGGCCCATGTGTATACCACAACATAGGAGCAAGCAGGCTGAATCAATAAATTGTTAACCGCCGAGGAGGTCTAAAAAGCAATTGCTAACCACGCAGATATCTTTCAACTACCTCGAAGCTGAGACGTTAAGCGAGGGCTCATGTTACCATTAAACGTCACAGATGGAGGCGTAATGAAACCACATTCCGTTATACCAGGTATACATCCCTAAAATATACTTGAAATGCAAATAAAAGTTTATTACTAATAATAGAGATATCGTTATCATTTTTATTATTTTTTTTTCATTAAAGCGATTTTATACCGCATGTTTTATTTCTGGAGCTCTTCTTACGCATTTTCACCCCGAATAAAGTGGTTTGAGGTGAGTTCAGAGATGATGAAATGACCGAAAAAAAAATGTACTGCAAGTAGCTAAAAAACGGTGACAAATGAATAAATAAGTGGAACCCTTCTTTTAAGGAAGGGGCCGGCTGTCTGCAGCTTGTGTTGGGGACTACAGTCCGTCACAACCTAGGAATGAATGTAAGCTCCCGACCTCAGCTGTCACTATCCCACACGCAGAGAATTATGCATAAATGTCCCACCCACAAAGGAAAGTTTATGGAACCAGTAGACGCAAGCGCTAGAGAGACGCTTACAAACTAAATACTTATAAATTGCGTCAGTGTAATTTAGGATGCAATCTTATGCAGACTGCAGTAATAAACTCTACGCTACCACGCAACTATACAAAGACAAACATGTTAACTAAAAGCATCGTACTTCTCAAGGAGATGGGAAAAAAAGGAAAAAAAGGGGGAAGGGGGAGTGTAGAACGAGGAGTCAGGTAACTTGTTTCTTTTTCTGAACACAGTATGGCGCTGCTGAAAATTTCAGTTTGTCCCCACGTAATGCGAAATACCGAGTATTGCCAGCGCCT
The DNA here is from genome assembly GCF_013339695.2 of Rhipicephalus sanguineus. NCBI lineage: Eukaryota > Metazoa > Arthropoda > Arachnida > Ixodida > Ixodidae > Rhipicephalus > Rhipicephalus sanguineus. The sequence goes on from NC_051181.1 coordinate 119,080,817, forward strand.
TCAGAAGGCATCAACACCACTCACATCCAGCTCGTCAACTAGGTACCCCAAAACAATTTAATGAATGCGGTGCATGGCTGGGAACGCTGCACGCTGTGGTTGTCGATTAGATTCTGCCTGGCACCGACGTCTCCAGATCAAGTACGTTGTTACCAAGAGTATCAATTGGGTAAACATGCCGTACCCCTTTGCGACAGCGATGCAGCTCTAACAGTGGCTTTCACGAAGTCATTGGCCTTTCGAATCGAAATGGCTGACAACCCATTTTGTGACAACTGTGGTAGCGAGGGGACACTACAGCACATCTTCTGCGACTCTCCTCGCTACAATGCGCAGAGAAAATCACTCGTAGTCGCTCTTGCTCGCATAGATCCCAGACCGATGACGGCAGAAACCATTCTGGAATGTCGTCATGAAAGGTCATCGTGGGTGAAGGCGACGAAGGCAGTGCTCAACTTTTTGAAGGCATCAGACTTGCACCGGGGGTTATAGAGTAACGGCGTTAGCATGACTGTGAGATTTGTGTGACTTCTTTATATCTCCCCCATCCCTTCCCTCAGTATAGGGTACCTCTAGACTGGTTAACATCCCTGCCTTTCCTTTGTCTCTGTGATGCAGGTTCTTTTTCTGTTTACGACAGCTCTCAAAGACTTGAGCGTCGGAGAGCTTCATTAAGGACAAAGCCGTTGGTTTCACAAACACTACACAATACTTTTAATGAAAAACTGAAGGAAAAATAACTATACACAGGTAAACACTTAATAAAAAGTTCACTACACACGGTAAAAGATTCTTAACAACAAACCAAACGCAAGTTCAAACACCTAAACTGCAGAGTCTAGTTCTGACGCAGCTGAGTCAACGTTTATAGAACCAGGTAAGTTGCAAAACTCCCCGCGTCAGCCAACCCATCGCGCGGCGCCGGGGCAGCTTCCGGTTTGGTGGCGCTGGCGGCGCAACAAGCTTCCGCTAGCAGACGAAAACGCGTAGCTCGCGTGGCAAGACGCCGGGGCAGTCGTTCAAAAAGGCCTCCGTTGTTTACTCGCCGACTGTATATTATCGAAATTTTTTGTTGCGCTGCCACTGCAACGTAAAACTGAGTAATATTTAGCAGCGGTAAGGCAATGTCAGTAAAGCTATGGCTTTCTAGACTGCCCAAGATAACTGATGCTGGATTAACTATATGGCACATTCCCGTAGCGTAATTCTTTAGCTAAAGTGGATGCTTGGGCGTGTTGGTACAATTCTGTCTTTTCGTTTTGGACTGTGCAAATATTGCGCGGTGTTAACGAATAAATCTTTGTTGTAAGTCAGCGCTTTTGTTTGGGTAATCCTTTTTCTGGTGCTCCGTAGTTTTTTGCGCTGTTTTTTTTCTTCGATAATTCTTCACTTTCACTTTTTTGAAGTGAGGAGCTCTGTATCGAGGCTGTCGTTACTTGCAATTATTGAGCGGTAACATCGCCGTGTGTGTACCGCACGCCACAATTTCAGTCCTGCTGCAGAAAGAAAATTGTATTTATTTTACGCACGCAATGCAGAGAAACGATTTTTCAGATATTGCATGTACGGTGTGATATGCACACAAACGGCACAACTTATTTACAGTCTCAGGCATTAAATCCTATCAAAACAACTCTAATTAACTGTAACAAAATTATTTACAGCACAATTTTTAGAATCACTCAACTCAAGGCAAGTTCGGGAATATCTTTGGGACGCATCCTTCGACGAGGCTCCTTTCCGCTGCCGATTTCAACCTTAATTCTTACCACTGACCATATGAGTGAAAGTCTTCAGAATGTCTTCCTCATGAAAGGGCATATCACATACACGTGATGCGTCGGACAGTTTCTTGTCCTCACGAGGAACTGCGCGATCTCACGCGCCGCTGGCTGGTCAGGGTCACCGCGACACTGTCTCGATTTTTCATACAGCGTCCCCAGCCGTCCCTGTCGGGAGAGCTATATGTTCCGGATTTATTCCGGACCGTCCAGTTAGAAATTTTTACGTGATCCAACGCACGCCCCGAGAGCGCGCGTCACGCTCCAGAACACGAAGTTCCCACGAATAGCACTCGATCACGAAGCAATGTTGCGGTGGCTAGCGGTGGCTGCGAAGGGCTTTAGTCACTTTGGCTGAACTTCTGTACGGAGCACGACAACTTTTACGCGTGCATTCTCCAGCAAGAGAAAGTGTTGCGAGCAGCACGTAGCCAGCTGAAAAAAACAAAGAACCCTCCCCCCCCCCCCCCCCCCCCCCGGTCCCGACTCCCTTCACTGAAGTGTTGGTAATTCTAGGTACAAAAGAAATGTCGTGGTGTCTCTGATTCACTGTCACCGCTCGTACAGCCGGGAAGAACACAATATGTCGGCATGGTGAAGACACTCTGCACATCCGAAGCACAACAGAAAGCGCAAAACTGTTCACGCAGAAAGCAGCCTCCACCATAGGTCGGCAAAAAAAATTGGAGCTCACTCAGGTTCACTCAAGAAATACATTTTGCTCTGAGGACTCACTCAGACACACTTACTTTTTTCTCAACCGGACTTACTCAGAGTGAAGCTCACCAACATATTATACTCAGCCGGACTCATTCAGACTCAGACCCACGGCTTCACCTGAGTCTGTGTGAGCCTGAGTGAGTCGACTCATGAGTCCGTTGGCGTAAAATTAGCCTTTCCGATCATGGTGTCAATCTTCTTTAACGCCAATATCTCACATAATCGGCGCTCTACGATATGCCCTTTGATCTTGTACCTTCAAATACGAGTTAGCATTATATATAATATATCATCATTATCATATATCTATCCAGTAAGGACTTTTTTTTATGAAATACGCAACTCACGTGAGATATTTTTATCAAGAACTTCCCATGAAAGTGTTTGCAGGGGGAGGTCATATGGCACCCATTTCCCCTACTCACGCCTCCGATCAATAAATACTGAGGTTGCGCATGAATGCTAGTGTGCTGAGATATGTGTCAATAGATTTAAGTGTAAACGTAAGCCGATATAAGGCGGATAGTAATGCTGAAGATGAGTAGATACTTTGCGCTTAGGGCTGACTCATCGGACTCAGACTCACTAAAAGTTTCATTAACCGGACTCACTGGGACTCAAACTCACTAAAGCCTACGTGAGTCTGAGTGAGTCGACTCATGAGTGAGTTTGCCGACCTATCCACGGATATAGACGCGACGCGCCGCAACGCCGGCTGAAGAGAGAGGAGTGAGTGAATCCTGTTGCGACAGCAGCGCCACATCTGTCGCTGATGGCGGCGGCGCCGCGCAACATGGCTCAGTTTTGCAACTGACCTGGTTCTATAAACGTTGGCTGAGTGGCGGAGCGGGGAATAATACGAGTTCAGTCTCACCAAATGGCGCAGGCTTGACTGATGCAGTTGACGGGTCTGTCTAGTGTCGACGAGGGAAGAGTGGCTGCTGGGCGACGCGCTGAAATGCCAAAGGCAACCTGGCTAGGCAGCTCGATGCACAGCTCGGGCCCGTAGCCCAACTGCTGCTGCTACGTTGCCTGCCGGCACCTGAGTCCGAAGGCATTGGGGTGGAGTCCGCGCACCATGGCTATGGTCTCGCACGGGAACTCGATGACAGGAGGCCACGGCTGGTTGAAGTCTTTGTGGCTCGGGTCCGCAACCCGACGGTCATTTTCAGCGCCCGGTGGGGTGACAACCTTCTCCTTGTCTCGTTCCCTTCGAACTCCCCGGCTCTTCCACGACCCAGGCTTTTAGGGGCGAAGCTCCTTAAAGCGGCACCCGTTCGTCCCCGTCGTAGTGTGTAACCAGTCTTAACGCTAGTACCAGATCTTGACCTCCAAGGTGGGGCCGGTGGGAGATTTCTCCTGTGCGTTGTTGAACAATAAAAAATTCGCAGCGTGCGCGTTAACTAAAAGCCGAATTCTTCTGTCTCTCATTCCCCATCAGCAGCCATTGGCATGTTCCAGTAGGAAACGTTAGTAGAAGTAGAAGTGTCAGTGTTAGCTAAAAGCCGACTACTTCTGCCTCTCATTCCCATTAGCAGCCATTGTTTACCTCCAAGGTAGTGCCTGGTGAGATTTCTCCTGTGCGTGATTAAACAATAAAAATTTTGTTCAAAACGCCGTTCACTGATGAAATAAACCAACGAAAGACGCAAGATGTTTTCTAAAAGCAAAACGAAAAGACGCCAGATGTTTCTAAAGCAAAACGAAAAGACGCCAGATGTTTCTAAAGCAAAACGAAAAGACGCCAGATGTTTCTAAAGCAAAACTAAAAGACGCCAGCTGCTTAACGAAAGACCGGTCCCCGGTGGTTTCATTCATTCATTCATTCATTCATTCATTCATTCATTCATTCATTCATTCATTCATTCAATCATTCATTCATTCATTCATTCATTCATTCACAAAACTTTATTAGGAGTCCTGAAGCCCGGCCTTTTCAGACCGAGGCGGGCCGCGTCCACGTCGGCACCGTTGGGCCGAGCCTTATGGCGCTATCGTGGACCCTCTGGATAGCCCGTAGTTGATATGAACAGCTGGAGATCATCTTCTGCCAGTGAAGCCATTTTTCTTCGAGGTCGGCGGGAGTCGCGGAAATCAAGTTAGAAAATTTCGTAATTAGTACACTAGACGATAAAGTGACAGTGACACTAATGCCAGCGACCTGAAAGATAAAAGAATCCACTCGCAAAAAAATATGAGGGTGACCTTATTTTTAGCGAGATAAATCGGGATAAACTAGTGGGATAAAGCAAACGCAAAAAATAATCAATAGTGTCTGAGTGCACAACTTAATCTTCCAGCGAGCGCACTCTAAGTTGGCTCATGCAAGTGATAGCATGCGTCTGAATATAAGTTTCAATTACGCGCATAATTAACTAATTTTTGAGGCGAAAATGAATTGACATGCCTTTGATGATAGGCTTGCGACAGTAGCGTTACAAATGCAGAGCCATGTTTGAATGGGTAGCATGTTTCAGGAGAGTATGATGCTTGTGAATTCGGATATTAAAACATCGGCCAGTTTGGCCTACGTACTGCCGGCCACAAAAGTTTGCGGGATATGCAGCGCGTGGCGAAGCGACGGAAAAGTGCATTGCTGCGCCACCTACCGCCACACGGCGTGGTGGCGATTTGATTCCGCAACGGTGCGCTCGCGGAGCTGATCCCGGTGGCACCGGCCCATAGCCTCAACACTACGTTGTGTGACGGAAGGCGGCACAGCAATGCAATTTTCCGTCGCTCCGCCACGCGCTGCAGATTCCGCAAACTATTGCGACACACAGCACATTCAGCCAAAACTTTACAGAGCCTGGTAGAATACATTGCTGGAGACATGGCACAAACTGAAAGCCGTGTTTAATTTGCCTTTATAGACTATGTTACGTAAGACATGTGATCACCGCCACCTTGAACTGTTAAACGAATGTTATCTTATTTTCTATCTCGTGACGTGAACTGATAAGGCCAGCAAACGCCGAATGCACCAACCCAACCGTTTTCATGTGTATACGTCTACCGTAGCACTGTTCGTTTAGTTGTTCAAGATAAGAGAAACAAGTTTAACAGCCCAATATTGCGGCACCGAGAGAGAGAGAGAGAAATAACTTTATTTATCCCATCTTAAGGGAAAGGGGCTGCGAGATGAATGCGAGGGATCCTACTCGCGGTAGGCCTCCTCTACCACCTCAGCCCACCTCAGGATAGCCTCCTGAAGTGCGGGGTTGTAGCTGCGCATGGCAGCCTCCCACAGCTCCTGACTACTTAATTGTTTACGAAGGCTCTGGGGAGGGGAGTGACGTTTGCATTGCCACATAATGTGGTTAAGGTCCGCTCGCCTGACAGAACAAAACTTGCGAAACCCATCCGTAAAATAATCTATAATTTGTACCGGTGCTGGTTCTCCTTTTCTAGCGTCTTCTCACAAGAGAACAAATTTATCGAAAAAGACCGCATTTACTTGATATTCGGATGCCACGTTCTTAAATCGATGACGCGTATCATGAATAATGAATATAAGGAACTGTGGACATTCGCTCAATCACTTTTGCACTTCCCTTTCTCAGTCGGCGTCTTTATAGCGCGCTGTTTATTTGTCATCATGAAACTTCACCAACCGGCCCATTATGTCGCACTTGTCAGTCATAGAAAGCTTTCGCACTAACAAGACAAAGGAATACACGAATGTCGCTTTGTTTATCACGTGTTCTTGGCATGGTATTTACTTGTTTTCTTTTGTTTATGTACAAGTTACATGTACAATAATTCTCCCCCTTTTGTTCCTTGAGAGACGGCATACCGAACTCTCACAGATGTACGTAGGCATTACTATAGCTCGTGCCTTTTATTACAAACCGGTGGTGGTGGTGTGAGGCGTGACCACACTTACTGCGCATGCGCGAACCCTCTCCACTCACCTCTCCCTCTTTATCAGTCTCCAACTTCTCCTCTCCCCCCTCTCTCACTTCCTCTCCCCTTCCCCCTCTTTCACCCTCAGCACACGGCGCCGCCTAGCATACACTCCTGGCACCGTTCCTCGGAAAGGGCAAGCGCCTCATTTGCCTAGTGTGCACTGGTAGCCTGTGAGCGCCACAGAACGGCGAGCTGGTGAGTGGAATGTATGCGGCCCTGCTATTGGCGAAGAACGCGGTGAACGAACCCTTGGAAGCATAGGCGTGCGCACGACGGGGACGGGGACGCTAAGTCTACCGCACACCTTCATCCAGTCGTACCTGTACCGTGATTGTTTAAAGTGACCATGAAAGTTTTTGGCGATAATCGCGGCCGAGGACACATGATGTTGCGTTCTAAGAGCTCCTTACTTCCCACGTTTATCATTGTAAGGAGAGGGCCAAAGACAGGTGATGGTAAGAAACACGTCATCGCCACCATTCATAAAAAAAAGAAAAAAAAAACAGCGCAGCAGCGGACTATGGACTAGGAGAGGGAACAGAAGCAGGAGCCAATTTCCAGCTAGGAGTTTGTGAGAAAAGGCTGTAGTATATAAGCATACTCGAAGAAGCCGTCATATGAATATGTCGCATGATGCGTGCTCGCATCATTTGTAGGTTTCTCATAGTGGTGTGACGAGTGCCGGCTTTATAGTCGGATTTTTTAGATGCGATGTGTCTAATAGCGGAGCTCAAACCGGTGGTGGTGGTGGTGTGCGGCGTGACCACCCTTACTGCGCATACCTCCTCTCCACACACCTCCTTCCCACTCCCCCTCTCCAATCCCCCTCTCCACTTTCCCTACCCACGCCCCCTCTGAAACGCGGGCTCGACATGCCGAAACGCTGCTTCGCATCGCCTCATGGTCCCTTTTAGCGGGAGATGGTGTGCCCCTCTCCTGCGCAACGCCGTGATGAGCGCCAGCGCCTGCGCGTCTCCTCCGCCTCTCTCTCCTCTCCTACACCCCCCCCCCTCCTCGCGCGCCTGACAACCGCGTTCCCCGCTCGCCCTGTGAGAATTAACGGCAAGGCTAGAGGGAAGACACGACGCGCGTAGCGTTCCTCTTCGCGTCCCACGACGCGAGGTCGGTAGCATGCCCAACGAACGCCAGCGGAACGCTATCGTGCAAGTGCTCCGGCTTCGCATCGCCTCATGGTCCCATTTAGCGGGAGATGGTGTAATTTTTATAGCGCAGCTCTTAGGCGCCCTTACTGCGTTGAGCGGCGTCGCCGTCGGCATAACCGTTTGAGCGAACGAGGACGAAAGAGAGCGAAATAAAGACTGCCCTAAAGAGTTCTCTACCATGAGAGCCAGCGAGCCGCTGTTTTAGCTTCTGCAATTGCTTGGCTGTTGTGGTGCTGGCTATCTAATTTTACAAGAAAGCAATAAACACTACATATGTACTCCTACGATACAGGCGCCATATCAGATTAACGTCTGTGGTTCCAGTGTTGGCTTCGCTTTTATAGCAGTCTAATAAACAATAATTTGTATTCCTATGATTCAGCAAGCTATATTGAAGCCTTACGCAACCCCGGAGGAATACATTAAAGTTATATATGATATTCAGGTGATTGCACCATAAAGCGCACCCAGTTTCGATAATACTGACGTATGTACTCTAACGTATAGGGGGTGACGTTACGTTGCACCATAAATTACCCTTTAAACGCCAGTGTTGTCGACGTAGCTGGTAAGCCCACGATGTTCACACAGCTACTACACTTACAAAAACACGTCGATCCACATCGTAACGCTTGGCTCAAAGCCATAAAATGCAGCATAGAAGTACTCGCTGACTGCTTCGAATGAAACCGATTCCCACAACGAGTGGGATCTGGCGATTTTTTTTTTTTCTTGGAGAGTAGACCAAACACGCAACTCTTTAGGGCTCGTCTTTCATGATGTCGACTTCTTCATTGAGACATAAAGGTGAAGGTTAACAGCATAAAGCTGTTGGAAACTCCCAAACATTGCTGAGGGCAACGAGATATATAGCCAGCTTTTCGTCGCGCCGCGGGCGTGCTTTCCCCTTCTTGACAGATCTGATAATGAAACTTAGTGATACGTTAATGTCACATCTTATTTCCTGTGGCAGTAAAAAGAGAAGCAAATTTCACGAGCGTCGAGGTATTCCCACTTCCTCTTGACGCAAGTGCCAGGACCCCTTAGGGTGTGCCTGTCCTTCGTAGCCGTTCAGCTTATTACGAATGTTGCTACAGGACACACTAGTAGGGTAATCACCAAGGAACGGGCAGGATAGTTTTTTTCAATTTTATGTCTAATGCATGCTCTCACTCGGCTTGGAGCAGACAAGTAAATTTCATGTGTATATCAACTTGACGTTATTGGACAACAGGAAGCACAGCAAGCACAGGGCATGGTTAATAGGCGAAACGGGGGAGAGATCATTGCCCTGCAGTAGGCGTAGTCATGCTGATAAGGATGATGTGGGTAAAACGTTCGTGGCGTTTTTTTTTTCTAAAAGAGCCAAATGCATTTGAACGGTAACTGAGAAAAACGCACTTTTTTGCTACTGCCAATATGGTCGGGCCTGCTGCAACAATTTTTTGCCACTGTGTTTCTGTGCCCTATATACCTCAAATCTATATTGCGGCTAAAACCTATATAGCCCGCTATCGTCGGTATTCAGGAGTAAACTTTGTATTTGGCTCTTATAGATTGGAACACATCATTCGGGCTTGAATTAGCTCGTAAAAGAAGTCTAAAACGATTCGAATGTACGGTCTAGCAATATTTTGCGATAAAATTAACATCATCCTTGTGCTTCCGTCTGTGCCGTCCTCCGTCGCATGCGCGTAATGGCGACGACTAGACTTGAAGAGCGAGTGGTCCATCCTGGCAAAAGGCGCACTATTCTGGATTGTCGGCAGCGTTTTCTTGTTCTTGGAATCTATCGGAGGCCTTCAAAATATGCTTCAGCTCCACTTCTTCTTAGCTCATTTTATGCCATGCCGCTTCGGATCACTTCTGCATCTTCAAGGAATACATCAGTTCCCAATATCTTCATTTCATATATCTTTTATTTCAAATATAGCTTCTGGGAGCGAAGGGACGACATGATACTGTAACGCTAAACTCGAAAAGAAACGCTAAGAGGCAAAAAGAAGTAGTAAAGTCGGCCACTTACTCTTTATATTCGAGTTTTGCCCTACAGCATCATGTCCTTCAGTAAGGGCCAACTCGCCCTAGAAGAACTAATTATGGAACGTAAAGACGATAGCAAAGCAACGAGGACACATATGAAACAAATTGGATGAGACCATGTTGGTTGTTTTGGTCACGATTGTTGACGCAGCGCTGGTTGAATGAATGTGGCTCAGTTTGATTGAAAGAGATGCAGCATTTGGCACATTTTTTATTAGAAAGTTCTGCTTTTTTGAGTTCACGTTACAATCAGGAATTTCCCCATTTTGATTCCAACTGTTTCAGAAGTTAAAGATAGTTAGGCGCGCTTTGCGCTCCCGTGAAATTTAGCACAGTTCCGTTTTCTACATTTGGCTCTTTCGAAAAAAAAAAAAACGCCACAGTTTTTCTATTACAAAATTTTCATCATCCATCCCGTGCTCCGAAGACAGCAAGTGCAATTATTACAGAGCCCTCGAGAATTATTATAGCCACACATACGTAAGTATAGGCGTAAAACAATTGGTAAAATGCATTTAGATGTACGATATATGCCCGTAAAATGTCTCACTACAGTCCCATCCATGCTGATACGTCTTACTTGCGCGGCAAATAAACACTAGCTACCAGATTTCCCTCGTTGAAATAATATGACAATCTTATTGGCAAAACTGACACGCACATCATTGTAAGTAACGCTTCTGATGACGCGGTAATGAATCCCTAGATGCGGCGGGGCGGCTCGACTTGAACCTAATAAACGACGCACAAGTTTGTGCGAAATTTGTTTGCGAAATTGTACGACGCTTGTTTAGGAAGCTTCCTTATGTTTCGTTTGTTCCTTGTTAGTGCTATGTTTGCATTTCGCCATGTCGTGTTTTCTTGCTCTAAAGAGGACATGAACATTTCGGAGAACATTTAAAGAAAACATTCTGAGAAAACTTTCCTCTCTGAAGGAATGTTCCCCTCTATACGTTTCTCGCACGGGATCGAATGCCCTCAACTAGTTACCACCCCAGCACACTTATTGTCTTCACGACACAGGAAGTCAAAATGCGTATTTGCTTTAGAGATGCGACTGAAATTAAAGACGTTTTCTAATATAGTTTGGTTTTCACAAATGTAGAGTTCCTTTTGCCTGATGGTGGCGTTCGGTTGCGGGGCAGCTTCAGAAACCCCATAAGAAGCACGAAATGAATTAAATTAGCCTGTGCGTATGCCAGGCGCAAGGATGCTTGCCGTGCGCAATATGATTTACAAACCGTTCATAAACGCTTTCTTCGATAGCACTGTTCTTGAATAGCACACTCTAAAAAAAAAGGGAGCGAGAATGGAGCAACGGGCTCCGTTCCTCCTTCGGAGCCGCGACTTTCTCCTTTGCGGACGATTTACTCGTCGCGCCCTCTTGCGGCAAGCGCCAAGGGAGGAACTTTTCTCCTCAACCACGTGACTTGCGCGCGCGCGCATGCGCACGCCGAGTTAAATCGTGATTCCGTGCTGCGTAGAGCGGCTGCCCTTTCGCGCTCACTCGGCAGCCTCAGACCAGACTATCCAGTGCTACCGATCTCGGCCAGTCGCGTGCAATTACTTGTACCTAGGATTGATGCGAGCAACACACGAGTGACGTTCATTGTTTTTGTTCTATGTGTTGAGTAACGTGTGTGGCGTTTTTTCTTTCTTTTTTTTTATAGGCTCGGCGTGTGCGCGATGCGCCGCATACTTCCGTGTGTCTCGTGTTGTTTGTATACGTTTGCGCACGATCTGCTTGTCATAAATACAGTAAGTCCCGCTTCACAAAACAGTCTTGTTTTAATGAACACCTTAGACTGTACATCAATAATTCAACTTTTTTCCGCGTTAACATACTTGGCTAGAGCACGCGTTTTTAGTTTTACACAGCACTTATCAATACAACAAGCAATATAAAGAAGCATGAAGGTTAATTTTTACAACATTTTAGCAAACGTGATACCACTGGACAGTGCATGCGTGAAAGTACGATAACATATAATTGCTGGAGTTTGACGTGTCGAAACCACCGTATGATTATGAGGCACGCCGTAGTGTGGGACTACGGATTCATTTCGATCAACTGGGGTTCGATGAAATGTGGCCGCCGTGGCCGCATTTTAACGCTAACCTGCATCATATTTGAAAAATAAGTCAATGACTTCTGTCAATTAAGCCAAAATTCTCAATCACATGCGTTTTGGAATACGCATGCCATCACTGAGAATAAGGACCGACTTATGCACGCGTGCAGTATGTATCTCTCGTTCTCAGGATTTTGCTTTGGCGTGCGAAACTCAACACAAAATGCGCTTCTAATGAAAGCTGTGCACAGTGGGTAATCACTAACACTCTCACTCACCTTTGTGAAAAGAGTATTCCAAATCTAACGCAAGACAAACCACCGCCACAACGACAACTACACAGTTGTCGCACAATGACCACAATTTCACACGCCAGGCGAATACCGTGACGTAACAGTAGCAGAGCAGCATGTAGGTACAGCGTACTGAAATATTACAGAACACGTAGTGTGGGTAGCGTTCTTTTCCATAATTCGCGCGGTGTAGCGCCAGTTTCTCTACTCAAGTAATCGAGCTGCCGCGACGCCAAGAGCCACTGACATCGCTCTCGAAAGACCACCGTCCGGTGCGAGGCCATCTTGTATTGTTTCTTCGCACGACCCGCGTTTTAACGTACGTATACACAAATGTTACGGCCGTACCGCATCAGAAGCATTGTCACTGAAGGGCTAGCAGTTGAAAGAATCCATGGCCCATCGTCATACTTGTGGTCAACGCATGAACAGAATGTGAACAGATGTTAACGCCAAACCACTCAACGAAGTCGACGCGACGAAGGCGACGGAATCTGAACTATGTTGCCGATGTTGCGCCCTCACACAGTAACTATTGAAAATAAAGAAATCAGAGAGAGAAATTTCATCTGTGGCCGCTGTCGGAAGATGGCGCTACTTCAAAATGTCGTCGGAATGGTATGAACGGTTCTCGATATGGTCGTTTTCGCACTAACTTAATCAACTCTCTGTAATTATATTGTTCATTATCATGCGGCTTTAGATTAACTGGTGCGCTTGGCTAAGCCATAGCTACTATTTAATAATGTCGGCGTATATTGCGACGCAGCCATGAAACCGTAAAGAGTTGAAGAAAAATGACGCATCTTTGTGCCACCATGGTCCACTGTAATTCAGTGACTATATAAGGGCCAGCGCTTCCTAGAGGGGTATGTGTAAACGTCTGTACGTATGCGTCTGTAGTGAATTGTTTGTGTTGTAGGCTTGTAGGTTTTACACATGCGAATGAATTGTGTATGTATTGAATTAAATGTGCGTACTATGTGTCTGCCTAGTGAACGTGTGCGTATCAACTTTCCGGTGTCCTTTAGTAATACATGAATGGGCATACCTCCCCGGAATGCCGTGTGCAGTATCAACGTACGTCGCCTCAATCAGAAACAACTTTTTTTAGTATTGTTTAATCCTTCTAGATGGCGCCAGCTACCACCTACTTCGCGGCCGCGGCGCTCTCATAGCTCCACCTACTTATATGAAGTTGAACATCTATCTATCGAAACTATGCTCTGCTGCGCCGGGATTGTTTTGATGCGACAGAATGTACATTTCGGAGGCACAAACGCGTGGATAAAGTCGCTACACCGTGTGACGCTTCGACAAATAAAGACAGCAAGCCTAACGTACAGTCTCCGGGTGAGAGCCCCTTTGCAGTATCCGTCTCTTTTAAAGTGAACGCCGTCTGGCTGTCCGAGCGAAACGTACGAGTTCCGTCGTTCCGTTTCGCAAGGTTTTTATCACTACATGTTTGTCTGCTTGATTTTATTGTCATAGCGTTCGATATTAAGCTTAGCGTGACCGTTTTTTGTGACTGTCAGTGCCGCATACTCTTTATCAGTCGAGAATCGATGCGCTCGCTAGGCCTAAATTCATTGCTTGCTTCACTGGCTTGGCGTCAGCCATCTTGATTTTGATGGTTTCTCCATTGAAAAGGGAGGAACGGTTTCTCCATTTGAAGACGAACATTGGGGACATCGCCGTTTCTCCCTTAAAGGAGAGAGGGTCACTCCATTTTTTTAAGAGTGCACGCAAGAAACACCAGTAACGCCTACACTGGCCCGCAACTTCATGCCGGACGCACGTCATATAGCGGACACCGAAAGTTGTTAGCCGGAAAACGATGACAAACATAAGAAACAAAGCTACGGATGTTGCTTTCTTTCGAAATAACGTGGTGTTTATTAACAATGACATAAATCTTCTACGCCACAGGCAAGACTACTGCAATTTGGGTGGTCGCGTTCTGAAACAATGCCCCTATAGATCAGCGCTCTAGAAAACAGCACCGGAGTCACCTTACACAATTGCGTCGTGTCTTGGCACCAACCCTAATTGAGGAGAGAGAGAAAGACACAGACGATGAGATAAGGCAGCGTCGACACACCTTAAATCACAGCTATCTCGATTCAGTTTTTTTCTTTCACCGCACACAGTCGACCTATTTTTTGATGCAGTTCCGAACGTTCGCTACAACCACGCAACATCTTATCCGTATGCGCACGCGCGAGCGCGTGCCTCATGTTAGCCTGGTTTTTGTATCCAGCAACTCACCGTCGAGAGCGCGAGAAAAAAAAGAATTGGATCAATCTTCCTGTCGACCACACTTGCTTGGGAACAAATTCGAGCGATAGCACGCGCCGAGTTCTGCCACGCGCCTGCTCTGTACAAGCATTGAACCGAAACTGCCTACTACGGCTGGCCGTTACACAAAATACAGCACATATTTACAAGCACACGGGAAATAGGACGGAAAACAAGAAATAACGAAGACGAAAAAATAACATAATCTCGCGCTCATATACGTTTGATCGATTTTTTTTTTTGTCTCGCTCATTTTCCAGCCAAAGTGGCCAAAAGCCTGTGGGCATAACGGCGTGCGGAAAGGGGTTGAGGAGGGGGGTGGTATAGCTCGTTACGGGAGGCAAACCGTTCGCACATATTCGTCGGACACCGAGAAACACGAAGGGGAGAGGAATGGAGGAAATGAAGGAAGCATTCCTGCGGTCTCAGACCCCACCCTGCACCTCAGGCATTTCGCGTATCCGTATACGTCCAGCTCTTGATGTGGGAGGCAGGAGGTAAGGGGGGAAGGAGGAGATAGCCACGACTGTCAAGGTTCGCCGTGCGTCCGCCAATTGAAAGAACAAGAGCGCAGAAACAACGATCGCGCGGACCGTAAATGACCCGCCGCGTTGTTTTCTTGCGGCATGCCCCGATCGGTTGCACGAGCGACAGCTGTGAGCGGTGACGGTCACCCCTCCCCTCGGGGGTGGGCTCTGCCCAGCTTTTGTCTGCGATGACCTCGCGCTAACCTCTCGCCAGGTAAAGGCTCTTTCTTCTTGCGGCGCCAGAACAAGTATACCAACGAGATCGTAACACGACTTATGCCAGAGGGAGTGTGGGTGAGGAGAAAGAATGTATCAAGCGACATACTGCGCCCTACAGCAAGCAGCACACCGGACGTCCACTGTCCACAGTGCGCAGCAGTGAAGGACCATTCCAGAGGCGAGAGCCAAGCTAAGCGTTGCGGACGGGTTTCCATGGCTTCAGGTCAAGAGTTTTGGACACTGGGATATAGACCCGCAGGCTATGCGCGCAATAATGATCGCCCTCCCCTTTTTTGTCTCTCGATCTTTCTGCCTCCGGGTTTCGTGCTCCCTCCTTCTTCGATACTGTGACGTCACACTGGCCAAAGCGGACGCAGTGAGGGCGGTCGTTCGGTGGAATATATAAGGAGTGCCATGGCAGCGGTCTGTCACTTCTGTCGATTTTTCCGGATCAGAGCAGCAGGTCCCACGATGAAGGTACGCCACCAACAGCAACACTTCCTCGGCCACTGCGATTCCGTACTGCTCCAGCCGCCACCTCTGGACGTTGGATTATACGGACCGTGCACTGCGCGCTCTACCAACAGGCTGCAATGAGTTTGGATTAGACAGGCGACCCACGGGGATGACTTGTTTTGACCGGATGACTAACGGCTTGACATTCACAGTACTCTCGATATGGCGTTATATGGCATTATTCCCATGTGAAGCATGAGCAAGAGCGACACGCCAATTAACAGGGAATACGAATGACGGTCTTAGATCAGCCATTCTAAAAATATAATCCTTCTAAATGCTTTCGTATCGAATTACCTGTAAGCGTAATTGACGTGATACAATTAGGTTAGCAAAGTTTGATTATGCTACCTGTTAACAGGAAAGGATCCAGCAAATGCCACTTGAAAAAAATGAAAGTGACAGCAATGACAGCAAATACCGTGCGAAATTATGACGCTTATCGTGAATCATGAGATAAGTCCACGTTCATATGCGTGAAAGTCACCGTAACGCTACAGTGTTGATAGTGCAACTTAATTTAAGCCGTCCGTGTACGTCATCCGAATAGCCAATAGCAACCACATTGTCACCGCTATACAACACCTCCAAGAAAGATGTGACAGGTTATGGTTTGATAGCTTCAGTTCTGCTTCCCCCTTCCCCCCCCCCCCCCCCCCCCCCCCCGGAATCTGCTTCCCCTTATACGCTACACTAAATATTATTGCCCTGAAGTTCGGGAATCGGTTCGAAGCTAGCGTGAGTCTGGGTTAACATAAAAATCTACACGATATTCACTGTCATACCAACTCTTTCTTATTGTCTCTAACGATACGTCATATATTCGCTTCCATAATGATATTTAGCTCATAGCGAGCAAATACGAGCGTATTGTGTAGAAGTTACAACCTTCTTCATCCATCTTACATTCACAATCTCCCTTAACCATACTAGGCCTATACTTCTTGTGGACATTGAACTTTTACTTAAGTTCATTGCTACTTTCCCCTCGTTTCTTTCTCTTCAAACCGACCTTAATTGGATGTAAGCCGCCGCCTAACCGGTTGACTTGGGGTATCGTTAGGGCTGCAATAGCTTTTAGTGCGTCCAAAGGGATATCACGCAGAGCAGGCATCTGCGTTATATATCTACTCGGTGAGCTCCTTGCCTAAGCTATACCTCTGCATCAGTTTATGTAGCACTTACCGCATGAGCGTTTAACACTAAAGTTCTAACCTCTACCTGGTAGCATTGGCAACTACCACTCAAGAATGATACACTGAATTTGAGAATGCCATAGATGCATCAGCCCATTTAGCCTCTGTGCTCCTGTTCGGTCATTCACTTTGCTGTTCGCAATGACTGCTCAATGACTTTTCGCAGAATGGTGAACTTCAAAAATATTCTTTTTTTCTGACGTCACAGGCTGTCATCCTCCTCGCTCTTGTCGCTGTCGCCCGCGCCGGGCTCGTCGGCCACGGCCACGCTGCCGTGGCTGTCGCTGCCGTCCCCGAGGCTGGACACTCCTCCCAGCACCGCGTGCAGGACGTGAGTATATTTTGCATATTATCGGTACTGTACACTGTACAGCCAGGTTCAACGCACGTTCGGTCTCATTGACGAGATATCGCGTTGCCGTATATACGTTCACAGATGCGTTTGCCGACGTTTCTTCTTCAAGCGCTTCGATGAAACCACTACCAGTATTGGCAATGGTCGCCAGTCTTAGCGCCTCCTAAAGCCATATGCAGCTGGCATCAAGCGTACTTGACGAAGAAAGAAGATGCATGCGTGTTGTACGTTCTTACGTTGCCTCTGTTGGTGTTGCGCTACCTAATTATTAAAATGGAATCATACCAACTCGCCCGAATGTTTACGCGTTTATATACACGTCTTTCCCGCTTGCCGTTAGAGTATAAGAAACTGCACGCAAACTCACACCGTATGTTAGATTATGCTAGTAAGCGTACATTTTATACGAACACGTTACATATTGGTACTTTTCTGCTCAAAGCCTCCCCGACACAACCGACATCATTATGGAAGCGATATCATTACGCTTCACACTAAAACAGGTAGACCCTATCAGGAAAATTTAATAAGGAAACTTTATCTCGTTTGATCGTACGTGATTCAGCTGTGGATCAGGGCACGATGTGCACAAGAGGCACAGCTACGGACAGCTGGAGTGCCCTATTAGTTCGTTAACCTCATTCTAGCCCTTAATAGGCAGAAAAGTTTCATCAAATATATATAATAGACGATGGGACAAAAGCACACAAAAGTGTTTTTGTCCCGTCGCCTAGCGCTTCTCCGTATTAACCGGGAAATGTACCAACAAGCTCAACTGTCAACGCTTCAGCAGCAGACCTTTGTAAGTTCGCGAGGCATTTAAATAGCTGTTCGGATTTTGCTTTATTTGCGTTCACAGGCTGGTTCAAAATCAAAGGTTATGAATTGCGCAAACGTGCATCAATAAATGTAAAGACTTGTCTGGGACAGTTTGCACGCGCCAGTGGGACAATATTGCACGTATAGAGTAACAGGAAGTGGAGAAGCGAAGCTTCTTGCGTGCTGAGGTTTCTCGCGGAAAGAAGTGTCTGAAGCGTCGCGATTTGTCCTTCCGCGCAGAACCCTCTTAATGTTTCGCAACTTCTCATCGTCAGGCCTCCCTGCTGCGAACGGTTCAGCCGGCGAGTCCCGTACACTTCAAGCGCGGTGCGAGATCGCTCCCGTAACCGCGATGACGAAATTCTCGCCTCGGCAATCACACGGGGCGCGGAGCAAAGCTGTCAGACCGAGAAACAAAACCAGAAAACACGGCAGAGCACCAAGTTGATTGAATACAGCGGCACCTTCTCGTTGTACGCGTGAAGCTGTGACATTTATACAGGATGCTTTTGTTCCACGAGACTAGAGATGTGGCACAGCGTGGTTGGATGAATCCCAGACCTATGTACCACCAACGTCAGCTGCGACGGTTGTTCGCTTTAACAGAGACTTGTCACATCGCATTCCACAGTACTGCGCGCGAAGCGTCGCCGGTTTCAGACCCCTGGCGTTCTTCATTCTTTAAAGTGTGGAGAAGAATAAGGGACCGCCCGGTCGTCGTCTCATATCTCGCGTTGGCATGACGCAGGTCCCACGTTTGGTACCTTTAAGCCGTGCAGGCGGCACGTTCGGAAAGCCAGCGCCAGAAAAGAGCATATAAACACAAGAAAAGAACACGAAAGAACAGAAAACAGCAGATAAACACAAGGGAAACACAGAATGCTCCGCGGTTCGTATAGCTCTCACTTGCTGTGGAACTGGCTTAGACTTTTCTTACTTTGTTTTCGTTTTTAACACTAGCCCAGTGATTAGGTCGAAGGCTTCGCATCCGTAATTGGCGTCTCCATTTCGGAGGCGATGATGGAGCCGAGAGAAGACAAAAATTCGCGCTTTCTTGGCACGATTGAAGGCAAAGAGTTAACTTCGCTTGTCGCTGAATTGCTGCTCATCATGCACACGCGCTTACCTCCGAGTGCTGGCCGCAAGCCTCCTGAGTGAGTCATCGGCCGTGCTTCAACGCGGCGCTGTCTGCGAAGCTGCGCACCTTGAGATTTTCTTTAAACCGCGACCAACTGGGGTGAACATTCATATACATTGAATTTAACCATTTTTTTTATTTCATGATTTTTTTTTTGGGGGGGGGGTTAACGTCTTAAAACCACGATATGATTATGAGAGACGCTGTAGTGGAGGGCTCTGGAAATTTCAACCACCTGGGGTTCCGTGCACCTAAATCTAAGTACACAGGCCCCAAACATTTCCGCCTCCGTCGAAAATGCAGCCGCCGCGGCCGGGATTCGATCCCGCTGCCTTCGGATCAGCAGTCGAGCGCCATAACCACTACAGACCACCGTGGAGGGGTTATTTCATAGCTAAATTTGTGCTCCGAGTAGAGGAGAGGCGACGAAAGAGCTTGCATTAAAAAATTCCATTTTCTTACTACCGTTCTTTTCTTTCTGTTTCGGAAGTGCTCGAGCTGCTTTCGGAAGTGCCAGACGCGAAAACGTAAAGAGAAAATTACTAAAATGTCTTGGGTTGCAAAAATGAACTTTGAATAATACCATCTATCGTGACGATGAGCGCGTAATGAGTGCAGATATTTCAATCCTTAAAAGGCACAAAAGCGGTAGTAACTGGTAATTACGGTAACTGCTGTTCAAGACCAGACCAGAGTCGACACCTTAAATAGATAAGCGCTTCTCTCCTTTCCTATATCGCTGCTGCGACGCCCACCCCTCGTTTCTGTTTTCTCTGTTAAACATGGGCGGCACCAAAAGTGAAAGTCTATGCAGCCTCTCAAGTATAGCCTGTCCTTCACGAAATATGGACTGCGTGAAGAATGATTATCGGCATTAAAGTACGACACGTACTGCTTAGGCTCGCTTAAACGAAGCTTCGGTTTGCTGCTACCGTTTTCTTGCAATTTCGTAAAGCCTTCCCACGTGCGCTCAACAACTTTAGCCATTCCAGGCGTGTTCTTTGGCAATCATTAAGGCTTAACTAAGTGCAGACGCTTTCGTTTTCCTCCTTCAAACGTTGTTTAGCAAGTTCTGATAACTACATGCGGATGCGTGAGCGATCAAACGTGAACGTAATTAGACATGCATATCTGAAGTTTACCATTGTACAATCCGTCTCGGTTAACTGGAGA
This sequence comes from Rhipicephalus sanguineus, assembly GCF_013339695.2. Taxonomy (NCBI): domain Eukaryota; kingdom Metazoa; phylum Arthropoda; class Arachnida; order Ixodida; family Ixodidae; genus Rhipicephalus; species Rhipicephalus sanguineus. The sequence continues at coordinate 119,101,039 of NC_051181.1, forward strand.
TAAACTTATACCAGGAACTTGATTGTGCAAAAATGAGAACTGGAAATGTGGAAATCAGCATGCCATGAAGTACAGACGAGTTCTGGCGTGATTGCCTCTTAAGCAAACGTTCAACTGTTTGCGACATTTTAGCGCCGAACACTCTCATTATAACGACAAAAGATGTAAGCTTGGGAACGAGTGGTCGCCCTACGATATGGCATTGATTGAACACGGATATTTCGGCGCACAAATTGCCGAAGAGAATACATGAGTACCTACGCATAAAAAAATGAAAACACGCCGCAATCTTTTCCTCATCTTCAAGGGATCACAACTGCATGTTAGCACTATCATTACCACAGCAGTATTCGCTCACATCACGCATTCATAGTGAGAAATTTGCTAGGTCATCGTATCTGCTATCGACATCACATGCCTCAGAGTATCTGACGGGATAGTCCTTTGAATACGGCCCTTCTATTGACCTGAAGGGGCACAGACTGGCCCACGTGAAACGTAGTCGTCAGGTTTCAGCAAGCCATGCGACAGGTGCTGAAATGCAGCGGTTAAAATAACTATCGTTCTCACCAGCGGCGAAGCCAGAAATTTCTGTCGGTATGGCGGGGGGAAGGGGGGGGGGGGGAAGGGGGGAAAGGGTTCAGCCACCTCTTTGTGCATGTTAGTGCGTGCGTTTGTATGTCTACGTGTACATATACACGTGCACATACAAACGTACAACTGAAGCACGTACAAAGAATGTAACAGTTCTGGAGGGGGGTAGAAATTGATCCCCCCCCCCCCCCACTCTCACATACACACCCTGACTACGCCAATGATTCTCATAGCTGTGTTGCAGCGATTTGTGGGAAAGTTTGGTGCGAAGGTCTTCACGAACCTCGAGTGCAAACATTGCTAACTTTGTTTCCATTTTCCCCCTCGTTTCTTTGAATCCGTAGCTTCACGGAAACTACAAGTTCGGCTACAAGGAGGCCCACACCAGCGGCGGCTCCTTCCGCCAGGAGGCCGGTGACGCCTGGGGCAACAAGGTCGGTTCCTACGGTCTGACCGACGCTGACGGTCGCGTCCGTGTCGTCAAGTACGTCGCCGACGGCCACGGCTTCCGCGCCCACATTGCCACCAACGAGCCTGGCACCGCCGCCTCCCACCCTGCTGCCGCTGCCTACCACGCCCGCCACGCCGTGCCGGCTGTCGGCGTTGCTGCCGCCAAGGTTGTCGCCGCTCCCGTCGCCAAGGTGGCCGTCGCCCCTGTCGCCGTCGCCGCTGCCCCCGTGGCTAAGGTTGCCGTCGCCCCTGTCGCCATCGCCGCTCCCGCCTACGGATTCGGCTACGGACACGGTTACGGACATGGCTATGGTCTCGGCTACGGTCTCGGCTACGGTCTCGGACACGGTTTCGGACACGGTTTCGGATTCGGTCACGGCCTGGGCTACGGAGGATTCGGCCACGGATATGGTCTCGGCCTTGGCTACGGTCACGGCTTCGGCTACGGCAAGTTCTACTAATTTATTTCGGAGACAAAATAAGAACTTCTACGTTGATTTTCCAATGTCCTCGTGTGCCATCTCTCCTCTGTGAACGCGTGTACAGTGTCTTTCTTGTCAGTGTGAAAAAAAAAGAAAAGCCGAATAAAGGAGTTGAAGGTACTTATGACTGTCTTATCATTTTTTAAACATTGTATGCATTAAATGTTCGTATGAACAGTAAAAACAGTTTAACCACTCTACAAAAAAGAAGAAAAAATACACGAGTCGAGTTAATAATCTTGTTGTGGGTGAAATTCCACAGTTGCCCCGATGTAAACAAGCAAAAATATCTTGGCAGTTGTCTGCTTCAAAAAATCCATCACCTTTGCCTGTTTCTGTGACAGCGGTGGCGGTCAAGGTTGGTGAAGAGCTGCATTGCAGTGTCATCCTCCCCACTTCCAAGAAAGCAACAAATATCTATCAATTTCGGTCGAGTGAGCAAGGAAAGCGCACGCCTTAGCATGTTCTTTAAAAAAAATTATTCATATATGAAGAAAACATGGCAAGGTACACCGCAAGGAACGTGCGCAGAAACACGCACTCCAGTCATACCTGCGGTTAACATTCAACAAACAGCTCTCTCGGCCGAAATCCCTTGAGAACAAAATTCTTCGTAGCTTCGCGTTGCGTCAACATCCGGGCGGGGCTTATAAGTTAAACCACGATGAATAAGACGAATTTCTAAGGTCACGGCCACGCTCAGTATTGTGTTAGCCGTGCTCAATGAGCATTGAACGGCAAGCAGGATTCAAACATTCAACCACGTAGAATCTGAATCACACTTGTCTAGAGCTGTTGAGCGCGTTGCTGTGGACGCTGGCGCCGCCTGCAGCTGCTACCTTGCCTTAGCCTCAGGCTTCCGTTGATGCTTGAATTATGGCACACGGACTTAGCTTGCGGTATGACCATGTTTGGTATCATTACGGCGTCGGTCTGTGTACATTTCTTGCGAAAAACGGCGGCTGAAGTGGCCCACTGGGCGTTCTATAGACAAGTGTGATTCAGACTGTACGCATTCGTGTGGGGGCTGAGAAGAGTCAGTTAAGTGAAAATATTTTAACTGCTGCTTGTAAACAAGAACACTATAACAATTTGGCGGCCGGCTAGCTCGAAATCATATCTACGATGTTGAGAAAGCCGTCCGTATTCGTGGCAATACTTTAAATTTTGTTTCACAATAATAACAGAATACGAAGAAAGTAGAAAAAAGGAAACATGCTTTCTCAACGTTGCGGCAGAACAGCGCTATAAACGGGTCGGTGAACACGCAGGACAAAGCGCTGTGTCCTGCGTTTTCACTGTCCCGTTCTGTGCACTGTCATCCCCAGGATTTCAGGGCATGCACAGTCCGGTCCACTGTTAAAGGGAACACTCGGATTAGCACTTTTAGCATTGTTGGCCCCCGAAAGGCAAATGGATGTGGAATGATTGTGCACCGCATTAGTCTGTGAAAAGGAGTCAGAATCGTCAACCATCAGTTGCCTTATGCAAATCTAAGCCGCTACGCTTTCGCCTGAGAGCGAAATCCGGACATGCCCTGCACGCAAGTGTTCCCTTTTACAGTGGATCCGTCTGTACATGTCGCGCCATCTCTCGGCGGCGGCCGGGCGCTCCACCGTAACTGAATGGGAAGCACACAGTACACATACACAGAATCATATCTCGCGAATGAAATATGATATTGTAAACGACTCTCTGTTTCAGATACTAGAAAACCACTAGAACATTTTAGGCATAATGCTATCAACGTGCCACAAAGCGCCTACTCTTTCCGGCCATTTGAAGATTTTACCCATCTTGGCTTTTCTATACTTCGATTGCAAAGCTCAGAGAAGATTTTTCAAAAACTGCTCCCGGTTTTAGATTGGCTGAGAAGCACTCTTTCAATTGACATGCTACTTTATTGTGTACCTATAGCCATGCAACTTCCTCGGTCGTTTTGTCGGCCTTATTCTTGTTGTTTCCAAACCCTACATCTGCTCCTATATTGTATCGGGGTGTGTCGGAACAGCTCGCAGTGTTGAGAAAGTCTTTGAATACAATGCTCGGGAGCGTGTGCGGGAGAGCGAGACGAAGAGGGCGCTTCAATGCCCCAATGAGGCTGCGTCGCCACTGGTGCGGGCAGTTTAAGCTTATGTAGTGGCATCTGGTGGCAGCTTCCTCAACTACGTCAATGTCCCCAGCGCCTCCTGTATTTTTCAGTGCCTGGGCGAACGCTCTCCTCAGGCCGTCGAGCGCGCGCTCCGCCGCCGCTCGCCGCTGCCGCGTGGCGGCGCTGTGCAAGTAGACTACGGGAAGCTGGCGCTGAACGGCCGCGCGTATTACGAAGCTCCCGAATGCGTGTTTACATTCGAGTTTAATTGAATTCGCACTTTTCACAGGCTTTCCCAGGTACGTATGCCGCATGCAGTCCGTGTTGCCGTGATGCCGGTGCGAAAATTGTATTCGGATTTCATTGTTTTCGTGTTTTATTTTATACTTCAGGATTTTGCAACCGCGTGCTCCGCATGCCTCGGTATGTCGTATTGTTGCGTACCATTGTGCAAATCGAGCGAAAAAAAAAAACACTGGTGCGCTTTCGTTCCATGAAATACCAGCTGCCGCTGGTGTACGGGAGCGGTGGCTTGCAGCGATTAGGCGGGATAGTTGGTCGCCTAATACAACTTCGAACTACACAAGAGTATGTAGCCGCCATTTTCAACCCGAGGACTTCATAGAAGGAAAAGGACGGCATCAGTCTTTGCCGACTACCCCCCACATTTGCAGCCCAAGGTAACGACTGGACGAAGCATGACAAGTATCTCTAAACGTGACCGCGCTGCGACCGAACAGTCAACATGCACCAGTAGCAACGCTGCCTCGCGACCGCCGCCGTGAGCAACGCTGGCATTAGGTCCCGAAGCTAAGCAATCGGAGCCAATGGACACTACAAGTGCTGCCGGTGAAACAATGGACAATTACTCTGTACATTGTCACAGCTCAAGTTAAAAGTCAACACTACGACTTTAGACTTGAACACCGTTTATTCACAAACATCGGGCAGTGTTGCAAGAAGCACGTGGATGAAGGAGCTGTTTTTGTTTGTTTTTCGTACTATCACGATAAAATTGCTTTACGATCTGAAGTGATGGAATCACTCGACATACTTCCTCATTTTTTGGCACCAGTTGTTTCTTCCTCTCAGTGGCAACAAATGTACCTGTCAAAAAATTTACGAAGGGAACGTGAGATTACAGACTTCTTTGGAAGCAGCCCCACATTTCGTGCTAGTTAGCGCATGCGTTCAAGGCTTGCGTGTAGTCTGATACACCAGTAGACGTTAGCATGCATCGGGGCTCTTGAAGCGCCGAAGCTTTCAGTATTAGCTACTGGCAAACACTGCTTTCAAAACTCGACTCTCAGACACTGAAAAACCGACTTGCAGACAAGCGAACATAATGGTGAAAGAACAATTTTCCGCGCATCACTTGCCCGCGCTCATGCCGGCTCAGCAGACGACGCGCGAGCGGCTTGATCAGCAACAGCCGTAAAAGACACATGCCTTCAAAAAAATTCTTGTTGCCAAGAGCGACAAGTGCTTCCCCATTTCTGTTTACAAACGTTTTGATTACACTTCAAACAGCGCGAATACAGCCGAAAACTCAACAATGTAACAGCTGCGAACCTGCGTTTCCGTGAGCGACGGTGCGACCGCAGCTCTACTTCGGTGGCGGCGCGTGGCGGCTAGAAGCCGCACTAACACCGACGGCCGCTTCCCATTGCTCTCCGCTCCTTCGCCCAGGCACAGAAAAATAGAGGAGGCGCTGATGTCCCCGATTCCTGGCGGTGTGTGCCACAATGTTCATGAACCGACTAGCCCACCTAAGAACCCTCGTGCATACTTACGAGCCACGCTCAAACTTGCATCTAGGACGACAGACGCGCAAACGCAACCGAGGTTATAACGCGGCCACTTCAAGGTAAGCTTTCAAGATTTCATAAAAGTGAAACAGCAGAAAGGTATGTTAGAATTCGCGCTAAAAACTCGTTGACCATAGAAAATTAATAGCGTCATCAATGGGTACATGTCCATTTACCGAAAAGATCAGGGAGGCGTGAAATGGTTCTGTAAAATTCTTGAATGCCATGTGAAATTCATGAAAGTATTTATTTTTTCTTCTGGAGCCGGTCATGAAGGGTTTCATGATTTGAAGTCTGATTGGGTAGTGCGATTTTCTGTGCCATTTCGAAATGAAAGATACGCACAGTGCCAGAGTACAGTCCCTAGAAGAAAGCTTCCCTTTTTTTTAGTATATTATGGACAGCCAACAGACCACACTTATCTGCACGTTGAATTACCTGGATTTACCTATGTGAGCTAGGAATCCAGCGCAGAGAAATTTCTTTGTCATAGTTTCTTTTTTTGGGGGGGCTCCGATCGAGTAGCATGCTCAAAATGTCGCTGAGGCATTCGCAGTCCCATTTCCCATGAAGGACCTTTAGTGAGCTAAATTTAGGGCTTCATGATAATGCCGGTTGGTATGTCCTCAGGTAAAAGTGAATTGCGTAACGATCAAAAATTTCTATTTTGGCGCCTGCTGAGCGAAGCTTCTGCAACCAACAAAAAAGAAAAGAAAGAAAGAAACAGGCTGTTTGGCAAACGGTTGCCTCGACGCTCAAGGGAGGACTTCCTACGCCTAATGCCTGCTGTCTGCTCGACAAGCGCGCGATATTTTCTTGCCAACGCAAGACGGAACACGCGGAATTTGTGTTCGCCGTTGTAGTCTGCAGTTTAAACTCGATTTAACGAAGGGATGGCCACTCTCGAATTATTTCGTTAAGTCGAGATGTTCGTAAAATCGAGAAAGGAATTTTTCGGTCCTTGGAAATCTGAGATTGTAATATAGCGACACCTTAAAGTTGCCGCTGCATTGTATTTGCCGCTAACCCAAGCCTGCGCGTGTGAAAAGTCCGCGATGGCGGCCCGGAGGTCGAGCTTGCCATGTCGCCCAGGCATGCATATTCATGTCCAGGCGATGCAGGCAAGGTGAAAGCTATAACAGCCTACCGATTATACAAAGATGTAATAAAAGCTTGCAGGACGCTTGAGCTTCGCCTTCAAGAGTAGAACACGATAGCTTAATCGGGCCCCGTGCGCACCGCCTTCTCAACTGCTAGCCTCCCTTCGGTTCTCGGTGCATGCCTCAACCGTGCCGTAAGGAAACGAGCGACTGTGCGCGTAACACTGGCCGTTTCAATGTATCCTAGTATGCCTCCTGCAAGTACAGTTGTTGAGTGCCCACTACGCCATAATTATTCCTTTTGCGAATGAACGATGGGCCCACTACGCGTCCGTAAGGCAACACGCCTTCCTACGCAGCTGTTCACTTTGTTGATGCTTTTGCAGCTATTGATAATGATTAAATATATCTGCGCGCTTTGTAATGGGTGGGCCTTTAGAACATCCACTTGTTGCGCAGTTCACATGTTTTGATGCCTGGCGCGATTCTACGCATCTGCCACGCAATATGACATGCGTTAAGGAGACTCCTTCCACTACATGACATTCATATATAGTGTGTTTTTCCGGAGCGGTTTCAAGAAATAGCATGACTCTGTGGTAGAACACCTGCTTGCCACGCAGACGGCCTGCGTTCGATTCACACTTGAGCCTCGAAGATTTTTGTTATTTATTTTATTTGCTTCTTTCTCGATTTTTCGGTCACGGACAAGATGACGATTTTTCGCTCACAACCAACGACGCCGACACCGACGCCGGAATTTCTGCGAAACGTGCTCTTTAACGATATCGCGTTAATAATAGTTTGTGGGGTTTTACGTGCCAAAACCACGACATGATCATCAGGCACGCCATAGTGAAGGGCTCCGGAAATTTGAATCGTCTGGTGCTCTTTAACGTGCACTCACATCGCACAGTACACGGGCCTCTAGCATTTCGCCTCCATCGAATGCTACCGTCGTGGCCGCGATGGAACCCGTGACCTTCGGGTCAGCAGCCGAGCACCGCAGCCATACTATACCACCGCGGCAGACCTATTATGTGCAAAGACGTCGAGAACGTATGCAGTGATTGTGCGAGCAGTTCGATCAAGAAAGAGACGACCAGTGCTATCTGTCGCATAAACCATGGAATAACGGAACTAACCGCCAACGTCCAGGGTACGAGCGCTGCAGACAACTGATCCTGTTGTTCTGTGCACAGGCGTGACCTACAGCCTTATTAAAATTAATCTCGGTTCATGACAAGGGCGCCTAGACGTTTTAATGCAATAGCGTTAGAGCGAATGCTCGAAGGAAAACTCACCTTGTCAAAATTATTAAGAATGCACCGCTTTTTTTTTTTGAGTCATTTGTTTCAAAAACACCGTTAGATTGCGTTTTTTTTGCCCAAGTTAGCTTCGTTAAATCGGGTTGGTGATAACATTGAACCCTCTGGTTATCTGCCGGGGAATTGAAATTTTTTCGTTAGATCGGGAAGTTTGTAAAAGCGGATTTTATTGCCAAGTTAGTTTCATTAAATGCGGTCAAGAGAGAGAGGTTTATTTGCAGAAAGTCAGAGAGGTCGGCCTGAGCGATAGTATGCTCTAGCCTGCTACTCTACACGGGGGGAGAGGAAAGGGGAGGAAAAAGAGTGATGAATGACGATGGTGAGTTAGAGAGGTGATACTACTGAAACGGCGCCACAAGGGAAGACGAATGCACACGAAAAAGAGGACACGGAACATATATATTTATGTTCTGCGCATGTGAATAAAAGTTCAGTTGAGAGTAATCAGCGCTTGTGTTTAGTGTCCTTTTTTCCGTGTGCATTCGTCTTCCCTTGTGGCGCCGTTTCAGTAGTATGAATTCGTACCAATTTGCCCAGTTGTCAGAGAGGTGAATATATACAGCCCCGTCAAATCAGGTTAACGACAACACTGAACCCTATGGGTACCGGGCGGGGAATGGGAATTTCTTCGTTCGATCGGGAAGTTCGTAAAATCGGGTTTCGTCAGATCGAGCTTTAAGTAACTTTTTTTTTATAATAACTGTACGGTCATTTCAAGCGTCCTCTTCTTTGTGCAGACAATTTTTTCCTTGTGTTGTTGCGCAGTTGTACGTCTGACTCGGAATCTGGAGTGGCGCATCGGGGTTTCTATATATTTCATTAAGGATACGGGCGATAGATCGCAATATCGAGTGCCTGCTGCGTTCCGGCAGGGCGACGATGGGACGAGAAATATGCCGTACACAGTATTTTTATTAGTAGTTTTCGTGCACCAAAAAAAGTACGCCAGGCCTGCGTTAAAACCGCAGCACAGTCACAGCGAAAGCTGGAAGAGCGGCGTTTATAAGCTCTCTTGGGGCTACTAATACAAGTACCCACTACGCCATAAATCACAGTTTTTGTTAAGTTGGGAAGCACCTACTAAGCCCTTATTCGTCATTCTGCGGAGAAGCGAGGCACCAGCTACACGTCTGTAAGGCATTATGTGCACTTCGTTGACGCGACGACTGATGACGGTGAAGAATTATGGCTCAGCCCTTTGTAATGGGTTGGAAGCTTTAAACGGCCCACCAGTTATGCAATTTGCATTGGGTGACGCCCGGTCGTTATTTCCCTCTCCCGTCATGCTGTATAACATACGTTGACGTGGGAGAGAGACGGGGGGGTGGGCGAAGAACTTTACTGAGACCCCGAGGAAATGGATCATGCGCTTATGGGCTTCCTTGGTAACCAATACAAGTGCACTTGCGAGGAACCCACTACGCTATAAATCGATATAATTTTTGAAAAGTAGGGAAGCAGGCACTATGCCATTTTTCGTCATTCTACGGAGAGCCGTGGTACCTGCTAAACGCATGTAAGGCATTATGCGCTTTGTTGATGCTGTGCCTGATGACGATGAAGCATTATGGCAGAACGCTTTGTAATGGGTTCGAAGCATTCAACAACCTACTCGTTGCGCAATTTGCATTGTGTGACGCCTGGTTACAGAATTCGCGTTGTGCGATGCTTGGTGCTTATTTTACTCTTCTACCACGCTATATTGCATATGTTAATGTGGTTCCTTCCCGACATGAAGCCTGTATAGGACCATTTGCAAAGCAGTTTCAAGCACCGGCATGGCTCAGAATTGACGACAAAACTTTTCTTCAGTGCTCTCTGAAGGACATCCCAGAACAGAATAGCGTCTTTGCAGCTAATAAAGCAATGTTCTATTGTTTCCGGCACATCACATAGACGGCAGTTAACAGAAGAGACAAAAATACCTTTTCTTTTCAACCATGTGCTTACCGGAAGTGTTTCAGAGTGGAGTTTATAGAAAAATGTTTTTGAATTAGGAGGAATATACATTTTGCGCACACGTTTCAACACATCGTGGCCTGAAAGATCGGAGTACAATGAACGGTACAACGGAGGCGCGAAGAGCATAGTTAGTAAATCCTTATATAGTACCTTGCGCGAGACTGTGTACAGGTATTCCATGGAAAAGCGTTATCTTATACCAACATCGCTTGATGAAGTGCCATATGATATGTTTTTCCTCATGGGTATGCATAGCTTATGGAAGACACGTACGCAGGACCGTAACGCAGAACCCACCATTTCTTCAAGCATGCACTTCATTCGCATGACTATTCAGCTAAAGGACATTTATGACGACCTGGACTTTAGACCGGACTGGTACCCCCTCTTGGTGAGGTTCTCGGCCTCACCACCTTTCCAGTATAACACCATGTGAAGAACTCTCACCGTTCTACTGCATGTTGTGTTAGCCATCGAGTGTGCACTTAATAACGCTTGAGCGCTTATTGTCGCTATGTTATTGTACTTTTGCTTGCTTTATTTGTGCTATTATTGTGCACTGTAATACTAAGTGTGATAAATACCAAGAAAGAAAAAAAAAACCGGCATGGCTCAGAGGTTGAATGCTGGGCTCCCACGCAGAGGGCCCAGGTTCGAACCTCGTTCCATGCTGGAATTTTTTTCTTATTTCGTGTTTTTTTATTTCGAGCGATAGTGGTTACGGACACCGGCGGCGGCGGCGGCGGCGGACAACTACGGCGCCAAAAATGGCCGCTGAAATGATCTCATAACAGCTTTCGCTGTGAAAAGTTTACTACACAAAATAATATTGCAGAGATTAGCGTCTTATATACACTGTAGTGCAAACTGCACATTCTAGACATGAAAAACACCCGCCGCGGTGATCTTGCGGTTATGACGCTCGGCTGCTGACCCAAAGGTCGCAGGATCGGATCGCGGTCGCATTTCGGTGGAGGCGAAGTGCTAGAGGCCGATGTAATTAGATTTAGATGCACGTTAAAAAACACCAGGTGGTCGAAATTTACGGAGCCCTCCGCTACGGCGCCTCTCATAATCCTATAGTGGTTTTGGGACGTAAAACTCCGGCACTTATTATTGTTGCACACGCAAAAGCACGTAACAGACATTCCTATAACTTTATCAATAGCAAAAGCCACGTTCTTCTTTGCATAGGACAGCCGATTTTATCAAAGCAAAAATTTTTTCGTTATCTGTGATTGTTTTTATATTAAAATAAAAAAATAAAAAAGATCCACTGAAAAGCCAAGCGCTTACAGCCTCTTTCACATACATTGACAAAGGTTGGACCATGACTGAGACAAGATGCTGTTATGCGAGCTTGGTCTGTGTAGTCTGGAAAAAATTGTCTCTGAGCAATACGCTTGCACGCAATCGAAATTGTCAAACATTCATCATACCTGTGTCCGGCGTTTTCAATTGGCGTATTCGATTATGGCACGTAAATAGTGATTATATCTTTCCGCGGATTCTACTTTAAGTAAACGACGAAAACGTTTATTGGGACATTTCATAACTTCATCGAAGTGTGGGAGCCTTGACGTAATACTGTTTTCTCTACCGTTGACTCAACATGCTTCGAATCAGCTTCCTTGAGGCAACTTACCTAGATCAACAAATGACTCGGAAGCATTGAGGGTGTGCAAGTTCGCTTGCTCTCTACGGATGTTGCTCTTAGTTAACTTCCAGCTCTTAGTGAATAACGACGAACGTGGCGCATAGCAGATCAAGATATGATAAACAAGAGCAGTCAAGCAGGCTGCTTCCGAACTTGCAGAGAAATTTGCTTTTCGCAGCGCCGCATGCCACCCGGCGAAGCGTAGCAGACAACGCGATGAATACAGAGCTCTCTCTATCAGCTTCCACGTTCTACGAAGCCCCAGGGGGCGTGCAATGCATAACCAAGAACACGTAACAGGCCGCGCGCAGCGTTTTCAAACCTTACCGCCTCGTTCGTGAAGCGCATATACACTTTAAGTAAGAGTTATCAGTTTTCCATTACGAAGCGCGGTTGCCAAGACCGCCATGTCCATCGGAACCGCCATGTCAGCGGAACCGCCATGTCCATCGGCGGTTCCGCTAACCATTCACTCATAAGCTTCAGTGTTCATGCACTGCGCATAAGAATAAACCGCGTAACGAAGGTCCTTTCTTTCATCTAATACCTGCTGCTAATGTAAAAAAATGCGGTTGTCCGCTTCGTAAGGGCGACACAAAAGGTGCGCTTACCTTTCGTTCGCACACGAAGATGAAAATTTCAGCCCTGCTGTTTCTTCTCGTGATGACGCACCAAAAGAACGCGCAGCACGCCTTGTAGTACGCATTCTGCAGTTCTTCCTGTGAAATTACAGAAGCAGGAGAAAAACACCGAGCTGAGAGAAAAGCACGCACGTGTAGGATCAGCGGCAGGAAGAGAGTAGCAGCAAGGTATATGTAAACTGGTAGCGTAACTTCCGTAGAAGCCCATACGTTCAGAAAATGGCTGCTCATCAGCTGCTCATGGGGCTTGGCGCCATCTGTGTGAGGAGGGAACACTTCCGGCGGAACAAAAAATAAAGCGGATGTGACGCAATATCCGGTAAAAAAGTGACGTCATTTTGTTGGCACTAGCGCGAAATTTGACCTCAAAATATTTTTCCTAGGCCCCTGATCACTAAGGACTCGCGCTACAGCGAGCCGGCAAGCCCTTGGCGAATGCGCTTGAAGCCAACGCTAGCTAAACTAGTATCGACCCGTGAATAAACAGCCGTGTTTAAGTGTACCGTCGTGGAATTCGCCTTGGTTTTACCAGGAAACTTTATTCTCTGAGCTTTTATTCTGCGTTCGTGTGATCTTCCACAGCGTGAATAACGTAGGCAGCAGCGTACATCTCATATTTGCAGCGTTGCTTATTTGCTTCGCACATGCGCAGGGGACTTAAAGAGCGCATTGCATGCGTGCTTCAGTTCTAACGAGAAGAAATGACGCCTGGTCACGCCAAAATAATGATATTTCAGTTTTATTCAATGGTCACAATAAAGCAATTTAACACACCCTACACAATGAGCAACAAATGTCATAAGTACAAAAGGTGCGTACACTACGTGCACTATGTTTTGCCTTTTGTTCCGATAAATTAACCTTACGTGTAACGTATCAAGACATGCGAATTGTAGCGATCGTAGCGCGACAGATAACTTAGCGATCTGCTCACCGATAACCGGAAATATAGTAGGCACCGCATGTTCACGAAGGAAACCGGGCAGCAGGAATACTGATCCATGAAAATCCAGCAAGCACACTACTCCGAACCGTTGCCCCGGTGTCTTATCTAGAAGAGAGGGCTCGCCAGGCGTACGCGTGTTGCTATTGCATCCTTGGAACACCACATCGTTTCCGCTAGTACCGAGGAAAGCGTTCGGCGTGAAATGTTAGCCGCCTCGTGCCGTTGTCCGTTGAACACCGTAGCCAACACGTTCACCAATGATGAAACGCACATCGCAACTTCGCGCACACAAAAATCAAATTCTCACCACAATAATTCACAGCACGCATGCAAGTGCGAAACACCAGCACACCTGAGGGGGTGTGTCGCCGCAGGACGAACTTTACGCGCGCCTTTCCGAACACTACAAGGACTGCGTCGCAGAGCAATGGCATGTGTCATTCTTTAGAGGGCGCTAATAAGAAGATTTTTGATAATGCATATACATTTTCATGAATTCTTTGTACACTGGATCTAAATAAATGTTATTCTGAAATAAATCTCGGTCATAAAATATAAATATTATTTTGTTGTTGAATGAAATTAGGTTTTTTGTTATTAGTGTTTGTTCCCACCACACCTAGTCGCGCTTCAATCGCTACTCCCATAACTCCCCATGCTGATGTCGCTGACAATAGGATCTGAACCGCTTTTCGCCCGAAGCTTCGCGACCTATTTGGATAGACCTTGGTAGCAGGACCAGATTATTTTACTCTCGCACTCATGTTTAGAACAAGTATACACATAGTCTTGACCCCAGTTGTCACCTTTCAGCGCGGCCAGAACAGAGGCTGCGGGTTTGGTGACGCCAACGCTGATGGTGAGCGAACGCGGGCGGAAAGCATGCGATAAGGACAGGCCGAAAGTTATCGTTGTCGTTCGCTCTACGGGACCCGCAGCTCCCGACCGAATATTGCCGCCCTTTGCAAACGATGAAAATTACCGCCTATACCGAAGGAAGTGGTAACAGTGAAAGCGCCGCCCGTTGACGAAACAGATCAATCGACTCAATATAGAAAAAAAAAGTCCAAGACTACATAAAAATTATTTTTCTACACGTAACTACGCCTTACTACAATATTGCCCGCCGCAGTGGCCGTGTGACTGTGCTGTCTACTGCTGATTTGAAGGTCGAGGGATCGAATCCCCGCCGCGGTGGCCGCATTTCGATGGAGGCAGAATGCTAGAGGCCTGTGTACTTACATTTAGGAGCACGTTGAAGAACGCCAGGTGGTCAAAATTTTCGGAGCCCTCCTCAAAGTCGTCTCTCATAATCATAATGTGGTTTTGGGGCGTAAAACGCTAACAATTATTATAATTTAGCTATTCCACTTTATTGATTTTTAGGCTCCGAAAAATGGAGCGAAATAGGCGGAAGTTATTGAACTTTCTGTCGGCCACGATGAACATGCGGTGGTATATTGCCTCCAAGATCATGCGCTTGGTTGTGCTTTGAAAGGCGTCGTCTTGTACAGAATCAAAACCAGTTCGATGCTTCCTGCTTGTCCTGTTATTTTTTTGGGTTGGTTGTCTTGGTATAGATTGCACCACGCATATCTTTAAATAGGAATATATTGGTAACGTCGGTACAAGCCTATGTGTCTACCAAGCAGACGTACTGGCACCTAAATTTTCCAGGAAAGTGCAAGAAAGCTCTTTTACATAGTTAACCAAGCCGGGGAGTAGTTGGCACGAAAATGGAGACGAACTGATAGATAATCAGCACTAGGAACAGCGCAATCTGAATGAAATTGAATATACTATGTATACTTTCTTAAATTAGTGTTTTAAGAAAGGTAGCCATGTTCGTCAAGGTAGCCACCTATTTTTTTTTTCTTGGCCGCATCTATACAACCGCTGACGGAAGGAGAGCAAGATGCAGATTGCAGTTCTTTCTTCATGACGCAGTGTTTACTTCGTTTAGCAAGAGTTCCATATTTTTCCCACCGAAGTACAAAAATAACGTCTACTTCCACTGCCAGCATCGCTGAAAATGTTCTCTACGGGTCAGCCTAGGAGGACCAGTGGTGTGATGAAATTACGAAGTTGGCTTGTATAAAAAGGCACCAGCTCATGTAGCACAGGCGAGATTAGAGATAGTTTGGACGGGCATTCGTCCTGCCGTAGGCACAGAAACAGGCTGATGATTATGAATCATGAATCAGCGAGCTGGAATTTCGCTTGCTGATGTGTGCAAAGGGAACAAAGAAATTGCCACGTGTACAGGACTATTGATAAAGTTTGACCAACCAGCCAACCTGACGTGAACTTGAGTGGCCTTGAGCACGAATTACACCTCGTGTTTTCTTGTCATTTCATCGGTCGCCCGTGCTCTGGTGTACCGGTAAAAGAAAGGATTCAAGCGCCGCTCGCATGCCTCACGCGCATTTGCAAATCGTCGATTGCTGGACATCTTCCATCTCGTGGGCGAACAAACGAAGTTTAATAACTGCGTTACTCTTATGCACGGTCGATGCAGCCAGCGACAGCTTATCTGTTCGAAATCAAAACGTGGCGACAATCCCGCTTTCCCGCTTTTTGCACCTCCCACAGTTACGCAAATGCACGCCAAGCTCACGCAAAGCTGAACGTTGCAACGAGCTCTCAGAAATGTTGACGGCGACCATGCAGGAAAAAGACGAAATGAATGGGATGGTGGCGGAAGTTTATTTCGAGAGCCGCAGACCGTAGCGAAAACCGGGCATGAATAGTATACGTCGCGTGTCCGTGGAACTGGTGGTGTTGCGATGACGAAGCTCGCCCGTCGCGCATGCGACCGAAAGAGAAAGTGCGTTTTTTCTCCGGTCTTCGTTCGCGCAATGCAGAACGGATAGAAGGTAGGAGAGACCAATTAAACGAAAGACGCATCGGCGAGAAACGCAAGCAACCTTATACACAGAGTGCGCCTGCCAGCCCTCATCACTGCCTGGCTGAATCTCGGGGAAGACCAGAGGATTCCACTTCGCGCCGGGCGTCGTCCAGGCGGGCCTTCCTTTTGGCAGCGGTGCCAGCGCTTATTGTCGTACACGCGAAGAAGCGGTGCGCGCGCCTCGGTTCTTCGTCTTTTTTTATAACGACCATCTCCTCTTAATGAATATCATCTGCTCTTGAGCAACAACAGGCGGGATTCGGCCATCGACAGCGCCTGCTGTGCGCCCGCTTGTATAGACCGTCGATTAAACCATTCGTTCGCGAGGGGGCGACTATTTACGGTGCTGCCATCGTGTGAGGACACTTACATTGCGTCGCTATATATATAAAGAAGAGTCCCGTCTGTCCATATTTAGCGAACGTCGGTGTGTTGAGAGTCTTCGTGTTGCGAACAATCTGTCCAGATCACGCCGAGGACGCAAGCGGACACTATTGGATAACGATGCAGGCAAGTCACTTTTGATGTTCTCATCTTCAGGGAGCTGGAGTGGCACTGAAATGGAGCTGGAGTGGCACTGATAAGCTGACGACAAAGACAGTTTTCAAGGATCAAATGCTATCTGATGTCAAGGGCAGTGCGCGAGGTGAATTCGAACTCCATGTTTCCTTGAAGTTAAGCAAGACAAACGTCGTTTTTGACTTATTGCACGTATGTGACTCATCATTGTGTGTACTTCCATACTGGATACTACTATTACTACACAGTTAAACGGCCCTCCTAATTGTAATTAACTGTTATGCTTCCTGATGAGGCACATTATTATTAATAAGTTGGTATTTTTCCGCTTTGGTGCTTAACACAAGGTACAGTCCGTTGATGTCCATAGATAGGTTAAGATAATGAAAATGTGATCTTCCACAGCTACCTGGCAGCGTACAGACAAAATATCTCGCGATTTCGATATCTCGTGCTTAGCGTATTCCATCGCCAGAGCAAACCATTCTGTTATGCTAATCTTATAAGCAATATTGAATCACAGGTTGAAGAATCACTGTTGGAATTTTTAAGAACTACAATCCTGCACGAACTGATTGAGTCTTGATTGGTGTTCATTATGGTGCACTAGATCTTTTCGTTGCGATTATTTATTGCGATCGTGAGGAGTTGATTTTGTTCTCCGTGTTTCTATCTCGCTCTTATTCTCATATTCGTCACCTCTGCAAATGTAGGGCAGCAAACTAGATTTTGAATTGCTGCTAGCCTCTCCAAATATCTCCTTTCTCTCATCACCTCTCTCGCAGTACGACACAACAGGTAGTTTACCACAAAAAAAAAGGAATTGTTGTTGTTGGTTCACGCAGCCTTCCTTACTGTGCTTTGTATTTCTGATCTGACAAAAAATGCGCCTGTTGTTTTAACGTGATGCTCTCTTTCCAGAAGCTCATCGAGAATCGATGCCATTTTAATGTTAATTATTATTTATTGCCTAACAATGTTGACCGGCTAGTTGTAAATTTTGCATTCCATGGTTTTGGCGCAACAGTAATATATCTATATTTCCATATCGATAGTTTTTCTTTTTTGAGCGTGAAGGGTAAACCTGCGTTGTGCCAGAAAAAAAGCTGCCTGATTGAGCTCAAGAAAAAGTGCGGTGAACCAATTTGAAATCAGAATAGGCGTAAAAGCTCCTACGAAGTACCATAAATAATGTCAGGAATTATAACTTCCACGTGACAATTACTGACTGCACCAGTTCCTGACAGAACGCAAGAGGCTCCGCTGTGGTACAGTGGTTACAGTGTTTCGCTGCTGATGCGAAAGTCGCGGGTTCGAACCCAACCATGGCGGTCGCATTTTCTGTGGAGGTGGAAATGCTACAGGACCGTGTAGTTGAAATTCGGTGCAGGTTAAAAGAACCCCAGTTGGTATAAATTTCTGGAGCCATCCACTACGGCATGCCTCATAATCGTACCGTGGTTTCGGCACCAGCAATTTTAATTATTACAGAAAGCAAGCTTAGTGATAGTGAATCTTAGATGTAATTGTTGCGTTACCTCATTGTTTCATAACCTAAAATGAGTTATCCCTTGTGATAACTTCACATGCGACGACGTCTACGGCGGCAGAACTTGCGGCTCTGCGCAGTGCACTAGAGTTTATTGATTCTGAAAGACCAAATAAATGGGCTGTGTTTTCTAACTCAAAACAGGCTTTAAAGTGCCTGCGGTTAGTTCTCCGACGCGGGTGTCACGAACAGTAGACGTATGAAACCGTGAAACCTCACCACCACGTAAGTCAAAAAGGCCACGATATTGACTTTCAGTAGTTACCTGGCCATTGTGGTATCAGTGGAAATGATTGCGCAGATCACGCTGCTCGCGCATCACATCAGGAAGCAAACATCGTTCCAATTCCGCTTTCAAGGACATACGCTGCGAGGCAAATTCGACAACTGGCCCGCAGTCTCAAACCTGAGTGGAACGCACCAAGCATAAGACATACCAGACTACCTCAACTGAACCCTTCACTGCAGCTCCGACTTCCATCCGGCCTTCATCGACACGAAGCTTCGCTTCTCTATCGCCTTTGGTTGGGAGTTGCTTTTACGAAGGCATATACAACGTTATACAATGACTGAAAGTGCGGCATGCGATGTTTGCGGCACCAAAGAAAACATCGAACATTTGCTGTGCCACTGCCCTAGTTTTGCCTCGGACAGACAAGTACTTTACAACGCGTTGCGGCGACTGGATGATCAGCCAATTTCCGTGCAGATGATACTACAGCACCGTCCACACCTCTCGACGGCCCACAAGGCAGTGAAGGCACTATTGTGCTTTTTGAGAATGACGGGCTTGTGCGAACGCCTCTGACTTGTGGTGCAATACCGCACGCTGTAGTGAATGCACTGCATCTCTTCTCTCTCTCTCTCTCCCTCTCTCTGTCTTTTCTCTTCCCTCCTCTCTATTTCTCGTCTTTCTATTCCCCTTCCCCGATCGCCCAGTGTAGGGTAGCCAACCGGAAGTGTTTCTGGTTAACCTCCCTGCCTTCTCCTTTTCTGTTTCTTTCCTTCCTAAAATGAGTTAAACTATCATTTCTGCAGCTTCTTGAAGCATGGTAGACGCGTACTTTTCTATGTTGTCTTTACGATTGCTGTCATCGGGTGTGCTAACATTCTTCATGTTTTTGGGGGTGTAGGATAATGTGCTGCTCATAAGCCGCGGTCTTTTCCGCAAGATCAGTCATACCCAGCCTGATCTGCTAGTGTTGGCGTAGTGACAGAAAAGTGGAGAGAGTAAGCAAGGGTAAATTGGCAGTGCACTCTTCCTTAAAGTGTGTGCTTTAATGTCCAGAAACTGTACAATGGGTAATGATGGACGCCATGTAGCGGGTGGTATAGCGGTGGATCCCGCTTTGTTTTTAATTACACGGTGTCCTTTAACTTGCACCAATGGCAAAGCACAAAGTCACTTTTGCAATTAGAAGCTTGACACGTGGCCACTGCTGCTTGGAATGGAACGCGCGACCCCGTGCTCAGGGTCACAACGCCAGAACCATAGCCCAACCACGGCAGGTTACATTGGTCATGCCGGCTCTGGGGCTATGAGGGCAGTCTGTGCGCAGTATCTTCAGGGACGTCTATAGAAGACTGTTGCTAATTAGGATAAACACGCGAATGTAAGAGAGAGAAGAAGAAAACGGGAGAGAGGAAAGACAGAAAGAGAGGGGAACACACACGCACACACACAACTTCACAGCGCAGAGCGGCAGTCTTGTGCGGTATGCGGCATCATTAAAAAGTCTACAGCCGCTCGTGTAAGTCTGTTGTCCTTAGGAATTTGAGCAATGCCTTGGTTGCTTGAACTCTCGAATGTAAATAACTATTAGGCCGTTAGGCATGCGATGATTTTTGTAAAAGGGAAAACAGGGAGAGAGAAAGTTGTGGTAATAATGAAGGCAAGAGGAAAACACCCAAGTTGTAAAACACATACTCACTGTTTAAATATAGGCACACCTACCATGTGTCTAAACAACACTTCTGTTTAAGGGCTTGTGTGCATTGTGCTGTAAAGAGTGTTGTGAGCTTGGATAGAGCTCAAGTGTCTGGGCACTTGCAGCTTCTACTGTTCCTGTTCGTGGCAGGAGCTGCCGCTGCCCCGCACGTTGGACAGAGTGGTGACGGAAGCCAGCAGTACAGAGCCCCAGAGGTGAGTGCTATGCCTCCTTTGTAGGGAACGCACAGCGTCATCACATAATCTGTGACAATTGAGACCGCTGTGATGCAGAAGAGCTTGTGTGGGGGCTAGTTGGAACATACTGTAGGAAAGCCTCGTCTGTGTAGTCCATGTTTTTTTTTTTTTTTCTTGTCCTCAACTTTGCTGCGCTACCTTCTTTGCTACGCGGTGATGCGACTGCTGAAAAGGAACGTTCACGGTTCTCTGTCATGCGACCGCTTGGAGACAATGGCAGGGCTAACGAAGCACTATTTTGGCGACGTATGAAGGGTAGAACTCTGACAAACTTAGCCGCCACAACTTAGAAGATCACAGAGAAATGTTTCCCTCTATGCAGAGCCTCATGAATTTTTTCCCCTCTAGAAACATTTACCTACCTTCGCTTGCCCGTCCGCGGCTACCATCGTGCACTTGTTATGCACATGCCCTGGCCTGAACCAGACACGACGGCGCTACCTCAGAACAGTGGGCCTTCATGCGACAACACCACCGGACTATGATTTGCGGCTCTATGGGCCCCACCGTAGAGCAATGTTGATGTATATAACGGAAACCGGCCTCCATATATATATTGAACTCTATGCCGTCGGGCAAACTTTCAAAATAAAAAAGAAAGAAAGAAATATTCACCTCTATGAGAGGTTCAGGATATGACTTCGCTGCAGTACTCTTCCTGGCCACTCTTGTTGAGGAAAATTATAACGAATTCTGTCAAATTGCTTTCCTGAGCTGAAAGCGTCCCAGCCCTTCACGACGCAAATATTGCGATCAACCCAATAGTCTCGTCATAAAACCTTCTTTTTATACATACATTTATCGGAAGTATCTTTGGATATAGATACTATTAGAGTTGTTACAATGTGTCTGAGAAACTTCATGGTACCTAGATTACGCATGCTTGCATTGAATGCATTGCTGATGTTTCTTCTTGGTTAGACATATAAAGAAAGCAGATGGTGTCAACAGAGAGTGCTCTGTCACATTTTCTGTAACAGATTGGTCAATCAATGGAAAGCGAAAGATGGGAAGCATGGCACACTCGCCTGTTTTCAAATCAGGCAATAGATGTAATTGATTCGGCTGGTTAAAACAGGATACATAATGAACACTGCGGTGCACATTCATTTATTCATTCATTTTTGAGGTTCACAGCAACTGAAATTGCAAATTCCTTCGATACGAAATTGAGTACTTACATAGTTCAGACATTTGTCCTATGATAATACCGTCCTAAAATATCTCATTGACCACTATGCCAATACCTTTCGTCAACACAGTTACAGAGAAATGGCCACTCCTGACTTGAATAGTTAGTTCAGCATATGCTCAGTGTTGTCGTTTAGTTAAGGACAAAGCCGTGTTATTTATTTCAGTGAGGATGTAGTACCTACGTTTATATGGATTCATCCCTACCGCCTAGCGCTTAGTGAATATCATTTAGTGATGTCGTCTCTATATTTAGTAAGAGGCTCTTCGCGGTTGTCCAGTGGCACAAACAAATTGTCTGTGCGTATAATGTGTTATTATGGGGGCTTCGTAATTGCTCTGCTGCAGCGATCGGCCAAAACCAACACCTGGATTGCTTTTTCTTGCGGCTTCAGTTCGCGATCTTTTAGTCTATTTGTCTCTGCCTTTTTGTGTCTCGTCAAAGGAAGAACAACAGCTGCCAAGCGCAAGGGCGTCTGTACATCAGCATTCCTGAGTACAGAAGTTACCTGCACGCGAAACGTCCCTGGAACATGGCCAAAAAATCTAGCGGACACACCCCGTGCATAACGTCTGACACGCTATTGCAACCGACGGTCACGCTGATTCACTCCGGGAAATAATGCAGCAAGCTAAACATCAGTAGCATGTAACTACGCGCGTGACATGAATATAAAGTACAAAAAAATGTGTGATGTAATGAGGATAAAAATTCTACTCGGAGTAGGGTATCTTGCAGAAGGGCGGGTCTTGAGGTAACTGATATATGCCCCGACAGCACCTTCGCATGAAATGTCCTAATAAATGTTACAGAAGGGGTAAATTACACCTGGCGTTACTTCATAAAGCAGTCCTTTTATGGTTAGACGCGTTGGTAAGCAGTTTAATGCCGGCACTTCTAGCTGAAAACAGGACGCTCATGTTGGCGCGTGTGTACATCAGTATATTACTGAAAAGAATGCACAAAGCACGTAGCCTACTTTTAAAAGTATGCTTATTGCCTCCTTCCTGTAAGAAATAGCTCCCTTTCGCAACAGCGAAATATCAGTCACCCAAAATTTTTGCACGCAAAGTCGTTGCGACATACGTGGGTGTGGCGTTTGGCCTTCGACAGTATATGCATTGTCATTTCACGAGGCAAGTCGCATGCAGGCTGTAACGGTAGTTTAATTCAGCTGAGGCTTACTTTTGCAGGGCCAGATAGCGCATGTCTAGTCATGGTTCTTCGAATTTCAAATGACCTCGGCATGGCGGTTTTTCCCGAAACGACTCATTTGGCTAAACAGACGCTTACCGAGCAAGGCCAGCCCTTTGTAAATGAAACAGGCGCCTCGCTTACTACTGAGGCAACAACGATATATGTTCCCTGTCTGAATGCATTACATCCCAATATATCTTCCAGCAAAACCCACGCACCACCGTCGATTTGTGTTCTATAGGATGCGCGCTAATGAATTTTTCTGTAGCTCCGGCATTTGTTTGTCAGCATGCAGGTAGGAATTGTTTAGCAAGGTTGCCTACGGTAAACAGGCGGCAGAACCATTCTCTACAAATGAGCTCATCAAGTCACTATTTATCTTTCCGTTGTGTTGCGGGACCACCAAAGGATGCGCCTAAGAGGCGTTAATGCGCCACCCTCCTGATTCGTAGAAACTGCTTTGCTTCTGATGGCCGCGTAGGTCCATGTCTTCAAAAGCTATTGTAGAAGAGGGGTAACAGAATCATTCATATTGTAATGTTCTTAGTACAACTGGCTACTATATTATTCACTACTCGCTTTATTAAATGAGAAAGCCGGTGTTCCTTGAATGTCGGGTATGTCCTCATTGGGTATAGGTCAAGCATGGCTCATGAGAATTTATCAATCGTATTTTTTTCCTTCTCCGCTTTTCGGTCACGAAGCCTGGAGGCTACTCATTCGGGTACAACCACGCCCACGGCGAAGGCGGTGGCGCCTCGTGGCGTAAGGAGTCTGCAGACGCCGCGGGTAACGTGATCGGCTCGTACGGTTTCAAGGACCCCGACGGAAGGGTCAGGCTGGTCACATACGTGGCCAACCAGGACGGCTTCCAGGCGAACGTCCAGTCGAACGAGCCTGGTTTGCCACAGCACAACCTAGGGCTCGGGGCGGGAATCACCCAGTGGCCCATTCCTCAAACTCATGGCCACGGACACCATGCCGGGGCACATCCAAGAACAGTAGGAACGGCGACACACCAGGGGTCCTGGCCTTTCGGTGGTGGTCCTCCACTCGCTTCGGGACCTGCCGATGTAAGAGTCGTTGTCGTCGTCGCAGTAGTAATAATGACTTATAGAAATGATGCTTAATTGTGCAGCCCAATAGAAAGAGCGTAAGGGGAAGGGGAAGTGGGAAAGAAAGAGGATAGCAGTAGAAAAGAATGAGAAACAGCCGGGGTCTCTTTACCGTTTATAGTTATGAGCAGAGTAATGCCTCTTGCACGATGAAGTAGATTCTCCAATACTTTGCGTTTCGCTGCTTGGGTCGAAAGCTTTGTCGTTACCCTCCATTCGTACTACGTGCAATGGTGGTCGGGTCAGGAACACATCGTATATTGTACTAAACCAACTGGACGCACTACAAAGGTGCATTGCATCGAGTCGGAGAAACGTAAAACTGTTCGTGTACGGCTCTGGTCGTGTAGACCACCTGTGAATGGGAACAGGAACGCAGGCTGTTTTATTGTGCACTACAATACCTCAATACAAGAAACAGATTTAATAAAAGAATAGAAAAAAAACATTAGCGTCGTGCAATGGCCTGCTATTGATAGTCTTTTCTTTTTCACTTAACTGCGCTCGCGCAAGTTGCTAGCTTCAAATATATCCTGTTTCGCTTCTGGCGATTCATCGTTAGCACTTTCTGAATTATGAGTTAGTTTGAGCTGATATTAAACAGGCAGGTAATACGCCGGCCTCGCTCAGCTTCATTTCACATGAATAATATTTGAATGGGAATTGCCCGCTTATTTTAATTGCATATCAAGAACATAGGAAAAGTTGAAAACCTACTTTTGTAACAAACAGTGTTCTGACATTTCTATTCATTTGTTGGATGAGAGAGATCACGAGCTATAAAAAGGAAGAACGTAGTTAACGCTGTCCAAAGTAGAAATGCTTAAAGAAATAGGCAAAGAAAATCTTGCATATCCCAGTCAACACTAGCAATCTGTTATTACTAACATATATCATTTTCTATTTTGAAACATGTGAGAAATAACATATCAGTAACATTGAATTATAGGAACTTAGTTAACTTGGTTTCCCTCTCAGGTTCCCGGTGGT
This sequence comes from Rhipicephalus sanguineus, assembly GCF_013339695.2. Lineage (NCBI taxonomy): Eukaryota > Metazoa > Arthropoda > Arachnida > Ixodida > Ixodidae > Rhipicephalus > Rhipicephalus sanguineus. The sequence goes on from NC_051181.1 coordinate 119,125,754, forward strand.
GCCCCGTACAGCTTCTCGTACGATGCGAGTGCATTTGGAGGCCCCTTCCAGCAGGAGGCGGGAGACGCCCTGGGTAACAAGAGAGGCATTTATGGGCTGTACGGTCGAAGAGTGAATTACGTCGCCGATGCGGGCGGATTCCGCGCCAGTGTGCAGTCCAACGAGGCGGGCGTTGATAATTCCAAGAGTCCTGCGGACGTAGTTTTTACTGGAAGTGCTACTAGCGTCGTGCCACCTCCATCGGCATCTTCCGCAAGCCAGGACGATGGAGATTCCGGGCTCGTGTTTCCACCTCCGTACCCTGGCGGTTCTGGCGCATCTGGCTCGGGGGCCCCCGGCTATGGTACCGAAGACGTGAGCTTGTGTGGCGTACTTTCGTTGCTTGAGAGTTACTTCACAAAAAAAAAGTCACAGTTTCCCCACAAGGGCGAAGCCATGAATGCGATAGCAACAAATTATAGTGTTACATGAAGTGAGGCTGGCAGCTAACTATTTTGTATCCGATCTCGCGTAACTACAAAACGCTGGTGCCAGAGAATACGGCCGCTCCAGGGAGAGATGCTCTCCGCACAGTCACTTCGCGTTGAGAGCGCAGCACGTAGAAGGGTATACGAGCCTCCCGCTGTGATGGCTTTCGAGATAGCGCGCGCGCGCCAGCGATCGCGACCGCGCCCTTAGATCCAAAGTTCAAAGTAGTGGCTGCTCGCGCGACACCCCCCAGCCCCCCCCCCCTTCCCCGCGCGCTCCCCACCTCGCGTTTTTTTCATGGTCGTTAAAGACAGGTGGGGCGTTTCCTGTCTGCTTCGACGGCAGGCGTCCCGAGCGGGGTGATGTTATCGCATCCACCTTCCGAGCGACGGAAACGGGCCGGCTCATTTGATCTCTGCTTCGGCCGCGTTCGTCGCCCCCACTCGCGTGCTTTTACCTGCGGTAGAAGAACAATGCGCGGGGGGGATCTTATCAATTTGGACTTCATACCGGAAGGACATGACGGCGACAGCGACGGCAAAAACCCTTCGAGACTGTCCATATAATTGCTATCGCAATAAAAACACCATATTGCAAGAAGGCATGGTATGGTACTTGCACAGACTTCTGCGTGACGGTGTTTCTCGTTGATGACGTAGTATTCAATCTTTCGCCAGATAGCGATCGAGGGGTTGGATGATCACGACAGAGGGAGATATCTACACGTGAGGGTGCTGTGCGTGTAGTTGCGGAGCAGTTTTGTAGCCCGTTTCTACGAGTTACAGCATACACGAACTGGTTTATTGTGGGCGGACTTGTATTTTACCTATTTTTGTCCGAGTCTTCGTCAATTTTTTCTTTACTTTCCTATCTCCTTTCCTCTTTTCTCCCCCTAACTTCCTTTCCTCTGTCTCTTCCCTCCGCCCGAAAGAGCAGGCAGGCGTTGTGCCCCTTCTGGTGGCAGTTGCCAGCTTGCTCTCTCCCTCTTTTCTCTGTGTCCTTGTGCTTGTATGTATGCAAATCAAATAAATAAAAAAAAAATTCGGCAGATCCCACGTACCGTGGGAGTCGATGTTATGCGAAACATGCGGCGGGAAGGTGACTGTGGCGTAATTTTTTTATTGAGCGACGCGTCACAAAATGACGCTAAAGATTTGTATAAATTTTATACGCACACATATATGTTGAACAGCCGCACATTTGTTATATAACCAGTTGTTTACGGTTGGGTAACGCTCCCAACGGCAACGTGGGTATAACCACCACCAGAAGCAGTAAGCTGATATGTAGCGCTTATACTTGTCCCTTATGATGGAGAGCGCACGCACGTTTCACGAACCCGTGTGCATGTGTGCAACAAGTTCTTGACAGTTCTCGAACAAGGTCATAATCACCGGGATCAGTGAGCACCAGCAGCTGGTCATGACTTGTTATAGGATCCGGTCGTGATCGCGGTGACGAGGGGTCCATGTGTAGTGAAGTATGTGGTATAGTAGAGCTGTTGGAATTCGTGGATGCCTCGGTCATTTCGTCGATAAATTTTAAGTCGATAGAGTCGGCGACATGTCGGAACCTAAAGCCACCCTTCACGTTGGTGAGGTATAGGCCGTCGAGGCTGGTAGCCCTGGATAGTGCTACGTAGACCAACATCAGTGGGTGGCACTTGTATTTGTAGACTACCTGGGATATGTGGCCTACGTTGCCTAGTCTACAAAGCGGCTGTTTATCAATCTGGCATCATTCTCGGTCAGCGTGAGGCCATCGCCCAGCCTCTTAAGAAATGAAGAGGACACTGCGTCATTCTGGCGGACGAAGTGCACTTTACGGTGCGGTGATGTGGATATCATATGTAACTTTCGTTATTGTATTCCTCCGGGGTCAAGCAATGCTTCACTATAGCTTGCTGAATCATAGGAATACAAATGTAATGTTTATTAGACTGCTATAAAAGCGAAGCCAACACTGGAACCACAGACGTTAACCTGATATGACGCCTGTATCGTAGGAGTATCATGTAGTGCTCATTGCTTTCTTGTAAAATTAGATAGCAAGCACCACAACCACAATTGACGTTGCACCAATATTACGCCTGCGTAGGCTGTTTTTCCAAAGCAGTTTATAGACCTGGCGTGGCTCAGTGGTAGAACACCTGACTGCTACGCAGAAGGCTTGGGTTCGATTCCTGCTGGGATCCTCATTTTCATTCTTTCCATTCGTCAAGTCAACGCTGCCGATGTTGGTTTTTCTTAACGCTCTCGCATTTAAGTTACCAATGCCTGTTCTCGCCGTTCCTGGGTAGATATGAACTGTCAATCACCTGTGGCGCATACCCGTACACCGCGGCCCGTGGCAAACGGGTATGTGCCACACGTGTCTAGTGGAAAGGGTTTGACGACGTACGCGAGAGGATTTTAACGTTATTCATGTCATGACCCGGAAATCGTATTCGTCAAATCCTCTTCCCCTACCACGCAAATTTTGGTCTACACTAGGTTAAGGAGGCAATCATGAGAGCACCCAGACGTAGGCGGCGAGATAGATAGATAGATAGATAGATAGATACCTAGATAGAAACACTCAAAGTGCCAGAGGTTCGCTAAGAAATGCTTCGGATTTAATAAATAAATAAATAAATAAATAAATAAATAAATAAATAAATAACTTGTACTAGGGAACTTAAGATTAAACACTGCCACACAATCTACAAGGGGACACCACTGGATCGTTTGGATCTTTCCAACGAACAACCGCCTCGCATGGAAAATACTATCATCATGCCCCGGTGATGAGGAGACATGCCAGGACTTCCCATTGGAACAGGCAATCGGGCACTGACATGCGCGCCTGCATAAGAGATCGAGGGTGTCACGCGATGCGAGACGCGTTGTTGGTGTTCTAACGGCGGTGCTATGAGGTGCTTGGAAGCGTGCTATAGTAGCGTGCTTGCAATTTGAATGTGTGGAGTTCTGTACCCAAAGTGTACGCAATAACGTTTCATCTTTGCTGGGCATTGTTGGTAGAAACCGAAGTATTTAACTATGATCAATGAAAAATATATGTTGTGGAGTTCATCTGGCTCATGATGCGTTGGTAATATGCGAAACTTTATTGTATCAGCCATCCTAGAAAGTGGCATGGAGTTATAGGTTCCTATACAGGGGCTAATTTTGAAGCTTTTGTTGTAAGTTTATTAGTAATTATAGCCAGGGGGCTTCGTAGACTAAGAAAAGTTATTTGGTGCGATTTGTCTGCGCCTACTGCATTGACAACTACTGTCCCTTCATGTGGAACCGCAAGGCCGACAGTTAGTATCGCAGAGGCCCCTTTTACTCGCAAAAAAGAGACCAGATTTGTCGATGTGCATCATCTATAAAACCAGGGGACACTGTAAGGGCTGCCATCGATAACAGCCCTTCATGTTGCTGGCATCGGCGTCGTTAAGCAACATTTCTAAAATATCATGATGGGGGGAAACTTGTATCAATATTGACGATTACTGTGGTATAACTGGTTGGTAGGACGCTGGTCTTCATTGTGTACACATTCGTACAGTATCGATACCGGCCCTGTACGCTAAGCTGCTTTAGAGCCGGCGATGTCAAATCCGTTTGAAGGTCTTGCTGCAGATGCAAAGCAGAATAACTTGCGATATACATAAACTTGTCGGCAGAACGAGATAAATGACCCTTCTGAAGGGCTATTTATATAAAGGGCCATTTATCAACAGAGAAATGGGGCCCTTGATCCAGACTCTTTCTTCTCTTCTACAGCGAGAGAATCCAGATGTTGGTAGATAGTCGGGGGGTACCCGTAACGGTCCAATGGTAATACCGGTACGGTTTTTCTGGTGGTTGCAATAGTTGCCTCTGTTAAATCGCGCTGATAACGTGTCTAGAGGAAGTGCCAGAGAAATGGAAAGTTGCGGACCCTGAATAATGGGCCCTGTTTACATTTTTGCCATTTCGCAAAACACGCGAGTTGTTGTCAGGAATGCTAACATTTCCCACCAGGACTGAGTCGCTCTCTGTAGTTCGTGCTCACCTTGGCCCTTTCCCTGCCTTTTATTTCGTTGTTTTGTGCTAAGTGGCTGTAGTTTTATGGTCAGCACACACTATGAAGCGACTAGCTCAAGAGCTAGTACCTCTGCGTACAGTATTCGAAAAAACATCATGCCGCATAATTGCTCGTAAGCGAAATTTTCAGCCAATCGTGATGCCAGGCACACAACTATCGAAGCCTGATAGTCAGTGAGGATGATCAGTTGCGATTGAAAAGATTTGTGAATACGGACTCCGGTATCTAATCGAACAAATCGGATTTGATGCTAATTGAAAATAGAGGGGACGAGACAATGGGCACACTGTAGCCACAAATAAGGCGTGTCTCCACGTATTCGTCTCTGTCTGTGTCCACGTAATCGTGTCCACGTGTCCACGTAGTCGTCTCTGTTGTGGGTAGACGTTTGGTGCTAGCATAAGGATACATTTTTTGCACCATAGGCATTCACTACTATTATTGAAAGCAGCGCGTGAAGTAGGTAGCTGGACACAGGCCCGTAGCCAAGGAAGTGTGTGTGTGTGGGGGGGGGGGGGGAGGGGGGGTGCAAGGACCCGGCCCCCCTAAGCATTTTGAGGAAGGGGAGAGTTTTCCGCGAAAAATAATTTTAATCGGTGTTTTCCTCAAATTGTCAAGGCCTTCAGCAAGTGCGCCCCCCCTCCCCCCGAAAAAAATTCCTGGGTACGGGCCTGTCAGGACACCCCGTTCTGTTAGCCTGCATAAATGACTTTCGGTTGTGCTTAGAGTGTAATCGAATTTCTCTCTGTTGTTCTTCAGGGAACGGTCGATGACAACGGCTTCCGAACGCCCGTCGTGTCTAATGAGCCAGGCATCGACGATGCTCAGAATCCTGCAGATGTTGACGTCTACGGAAGATCAGGACCAGCCGGAATAGGTACAGAGACAGAAGATTATTAGAGACAATCTGTACAGGCTTTCTGTAGAGTAACACCATCCACGGCAGATGTGAACTTCACTTTCGTTGAGCCCAAATTACCTGTGTTACCTTATTTTTCTGATGGGTCTAATTAAAGTAATACTGAGTGCCTGCATGTGTTGCACGCGTTATTTTGTTCGGGTCTTTCACGATGCTTTGTTGGTGTTGTTGCTGTCGTTATTGCTGTTAGGTACCAATGATTCGCTGTTGACTTCTTGTGACATCATGCGTGTGGGAACACTATTGAGAACCTTTCCTTATATCAAGCCAATTATGTCCTTAGATGCCATCACACAAATCTGAATTATTTATAGAGCCAATTTAAGACCATCTACCGTCACCTAGACGCAAGGTCTGTGTGTGGACGGTTGAATTCGTGGTGACATTTAGGAAACGACACCATGTGTACCTGATATGAGCCATTTCACTTATTCATTAAGATATGTTGCGAGTCTTTGAGAGTGCGATCGTCAAAGTTGCAACTCATTCATGAGGTGCTACTTTAGCGATCAATATGGTTCCACCTCAATAACAAACATGTTCAGGCGACATGTATGATTCGTAGAGTATAGTTCGCTGCCGGCTGTAAGGTCACTAAAGATGTTGAAGTGAATCTAGAATCGGTGGCCTCTCCCGAAACGCCAGCAGCTTCAACATATCATGTCGTGTTTTGGAACTAGAAGTGTAGTGTTTCGTGTCACTTTACATGGTGATGTTGTACTGTTCCATGAGGCTTTTCACTTTTCCGCAGCCTTAGTGTTTTCCGGTCCTCCCGGTTCGGCTCCCTCTGGAGCAGCACTCATCCCGCCATCTAGTCTCGGTGTAGAAGGACGCAGTCTTCCTGTTGGTCCCATTGGTGGTGGAATTCCGGCGTCACCCGGAGCAGCGGGGCCTGCTGACAGTGGTTATGGTCAGCAAGGCGTAAGCGTCATTTGCTACAATAAAGGAAACGTATAACGTTGCCCAGTAGCTTTTCGGGGATTGTCCTTCCATAAAATGTTGCTCGATACACGCTATAGCTCGAATAATACGGCGGTAGAGTCAAACACGTATATTTGTCGTGACGTTTTTGTGGGCATGGTAATAACTAAGTCGTAGCTCTTACTCATGTTTGTATAGATCGAAGCTGTTGAGTGCCGTAAAATTTATTTTGTTAGAGTGATATGTAACAAATAAATATGTACAGCTGTTCAATAACTGAGCTATAAGAATATTTTCACTAAACATAATAGGTAGATTTGTTGCTCGGTATATAACTTTGTCGAAGTCCGCCAACTGTGCCGCTTTTCACTGAAAATGTACCAGATGCCAACAAAATCCCAGAATAGCATCTTCACTAAATAGGGCAACGCATTTAACTGGGATCATCTTCTCTTAAAAGCACGGCTCTTGCCCCAGCACGTAATGACCACGCATGTGACTTCAAACTTTCGTAAGCTCGTCAATTGTTGAAAGTTTTTGTTACTGGCTGCGTTAGCAATATTCGGAGGAGAAAGAAAACGTGCCTATACTATAGTGAACATTTTCACTGTTATCGCAACTAATACGGGCAACTTGGTGGTCTCAGTCTCCGAGATAAGAAAGTTAATGCTGCTGGGGCACTTCACGAAATCTATAAAAAAAAGAAAGAGAAAAGGTGACATGCCAGGTAGGTTTTTTTCTGTAAGCACAAGCTCGAGCGACGACTTCTATTTTTCGTTAGCGTAACGGCAAAAGCGGTGCCGAAGTTTCCTGTTCCCACGTGTCAGAATTGCCATGATGAGAGGTGCTAGAGAAAATCTAAGCAAGCCTCACATGTGAACCAAGCTTTTTCTTTTCTTATTTCTCGGCACTATATCTTCTAAGGGCGCTGGACTGTACAACTTTGCCTACGGAAACGGCCGAGCCGAAGGACCATGGCAGCAGGAGTCTGGAGACGCTGCGGGAAACAAAGAGGGATCGTACGGCATCACAGTCGACGACGGTAGATTTCGCACTGTCAATTACGTCTCTGGGACAAACGGCTTTAGAGCCAGCGTAGACACGAACGAACCAGGAGTGGACGGCGCCCAGAGCCCCGCCGATGTCGCCATCAACAAGAGTCCGGAACCCGAGGGAATATCACCAGCAGGCGAATCCTCGGGCCCCAATGGCGCCAATCAACCTACAGGTACAACGAGCATTTCCAGTTTGCTAAACTTGTAAATAAAGGAGAAATCTTAGAGAAGGAAAGGTAGGGAGGTTAACCAGTTTAGGAAAACCGGTTTGCTACCCCACACATGGGAACAGGGTGAGGGAGATTTAAAGATGGAGAGGAAAGAGAGAGAGAAAGATAGCAGACGACACAGCACACACAGAGTCAGTCCCAGTCGGTCACTCTTGCGTGGTACGCGACATTACTGTCACAGCCGCTTGTCCAAGTCTATTTCTCTTAAAAACCTCAGCAGTGCCTTCGTCGCCTTCAGCTGCGATGTCTTCTGTCAACGACATGCAAGAATAGTTTCGACAGGCATTTGTCTACTTTCAAGGTGCGCTAGAACGGACGCGAGTGACTGTGCTTACAGCACATCCTGTGCGACTGTCTGCTAAACTTGTAAAGCAACACAAGACAGCCAATATGGTGCATCGCTATCTTTTCAAGCGTTGCCCTTTTACACTGATGCGGATTCCTCTGACATTTCGTAAAGCTTTGCATCACCTGCTGTAATTCATCGCGTATATTCTTCGTTCTCTATAATCAGCGGGCGAACGAAGGAGTTCAAAGGCTCCATTTCTTTGGTAGCCCCACAGTAGATATATTCAAGCCCGCATATTGTAGGAATATTTTAGCCTTTAATTGAGCATTAATTACAAACTTTTCATCTCTCCCTTGCGCATACACCTAAGCGACATTGTGTTTTGGTAATCCCTCATTCAAAGCATGTAATCTCTCCGTATATTTTTTCAGCAAGCGTCTCCAGCAATGAAATTGCTTAGCTATGGAATATCAAGCTCTTCAAAGGGAACAGGTTATGAGACAAAAAAAGAAAACTTTAAGAAAAGGCATATTTATTTATTTATTTATTTATTTTTTATTTATTTTTTATTTATTTATTTATTTATTTATTTATTTATTTATTTATTTATTTATTTATTTATTTATTTATTTATCTTATGCCCTGAAAAGCATAGCAAGCAAACGGAATTCAGAGAATTACTATATAGCCTCTCACGCTCTCCGCTCTCGTAATCTTGTAATCGACGTAATCACTTCCCACGCGACTATGTAAACAATTGCTCAACTCGTTTCAATTTTTACGCAACTAACGAAAATGATCTTTGTTTCCTCTTGCATCTTTTACACTCTTGCAGGTTCTAATGGCTTTCCAGGGGTTCGAGGCCAGGTTATTCCTGCTGCTCCTCTGCGTCCGGCGTTGATAGGACAACCAGGAGTGTTATTGGTTCCTGGGTCGGCCGGATATCCCGGTGTTCAGGGACAAGCGTTCGCCCCAGTTGGTTCAGTGGGCCCTGTCTTGTCGGGGCGGCCAGTGCTGTCCGTGGTTCCCGGGAATTACGGATTCAACGTCATTCACGGTTATCCAAGTGGCACAGGAGCACCGGGTCTTAACGTTCCAGTGTCCACTGGTAACGTAGTCCTCACCTCGCCAGGACTCGGAGTAAGTGGCAATGATATATATGTCATGAACCAGTGCTATATAGAAACTCACTGAAACAAATGCTGTGGGAATCTCATCGTAACACCAACAAGAGCAGTGGCCGTCCACAGAACAGCAAGGGGACAGTGAAAAAAGACAATTTTTATTCTTTCATAAGTGCTGCTTTGTGGAAACGCGAATGTAGGAAGATTCCTTCTTCCCTATATGGTGCTTCCGATACTTTGATCGCCGTTCTAAATTTTGCCTCCGGGCACGTTCTACTTATAGTCTCGCGGATCTGATTTTGTCTGCTGCTGTAGCAGTAGATAGATGGTGAGTTCTGAAAGTAGCAATAAAGGCTCCACATTATGTACATATTGGCATTTATGGGCAATTGTATTCGATACAGCTGCTTAAGGCTCACTGGATGCATGTATACCAACTTTCTTTACTTCTATAATGAATGGCGCCTAATGCTGGGAAGAAAAATACTTTTTTCCTTTTTGTGTTTCTCCATATAGCATACCGGTGGCTACAGTTCCGGCTACAGTGGTGGATCCGGAGGTGCCTTTCACCGTGAAGCCGGTGACGCTTCAGGAACAAATAGCGGCGTGTACGGCTTCAACGGGGAGGGGGGTGGAATCCGCACATTGAACTACGCCGTGGAAGGCGCCAGCTTCCGAGCCAGCGAACTCAGCAACGAGCCCGGCGTCGGCCCGTCCCAGAATCCCGCCGATGTCTCCCTCAGCTCACCTGCAGGTGTGGCGTTGGTTCGTGCACCAGCTTCGCCAGTCCAAAACACACCGCTTGCTAGGCATCACGTAGCTCGTGGTGGTCACTGATACGACGGTACTGCTCATGTTCCTGGAGATGCCATAGGCGGTCAAGCCAGAACAACGCCAGAACCACGGACTAGTGGCATTTTCTTATAATACCAGAGTCCTCGGTCCACATCAGAGTGTCTCTGAAGTTAAGATTACAAAAATTGAAACAGCGTACTGTACATATTCACGGGAGGGTTTTATTTTATGGATGTTGTGAGTTATGCTGGCATGGATTTCATCTAGCGGTGAGGTGTCAAAGAGCGTGCAAATACAAGACCTTCGACATGATTGATGGCCCGCAGTGCTGTAATATTTTGCTAACGCTGAAAGACCTACTGGGGAGCGGAACAGCGTTTTACAATTGTGTGGTCGGAGTGCGATTGGAGGGG